>NW_022196904.1:159987600-159994835 GCF_008632895.1 Mastomys coucha | reverse complement strand
TCCTCCCCAACTTGCTTCTTGGTCATGATGTTTGTGCAGGAATAGAAACCCTGACTAAGACAGAGGCCAACTTATGGCATGACATATACCAAGAATTATGATTAAGAAAATTCCTGGGTACTTGGGAGTTTTTAACAGGACATGCTATTCTGAGTAATGAGCACTTAAGAAATATTAAGAGAGTTGATCTAGAAAAGCAGAGATGGGAAAGAGAGGCAATGGGGCCACAGCTATGGCTAGACTCTCCATGGAGAAACCCACAGTCCTTTCCAAATGATTTCCTTTTTATCTCAAGATAAAGAAAAGCTCTTAAGTAAGAAATAGCTTCAAAGTTTGCATTCTGAAAAAAAAATAGAGTCATTCTGCTTTAAACACAGTGACAGGCTAAGGAGAGGCCAAAATTAATGTGGATGGATACTTTGGAAGGCTCCCCCAGACAAAAGATAGCAACAGCTTCGAATCCTGTGGAGGAAGCCGTGGTAGTAAGATTGGTACAGATGATAAGAGGTGATGGCTATGGTGATGGTGGTAATGATACTGATGGTACTGATCAATCAATATTGAGGATGGTGATGATGATAATGATGATGATGATGATGATGGTGATGATGGTGATGGTGGTGATGGTAGTGGTGATGATGGTGGTGATGGTGGTGGTGATGATGATGATGATGATGATGATATGATGATGGTGGTGATGATGGTGATGAGGAGGAGGCAATATGGTGGTGACAGTGGTAGAAGTGATAGCTGTGTTGATAATAAGGATGGTAGCAATGATAGTTCTGGCTCAGGTGGCAACGGTGGTATTGTTGGCACCAATAATAATAATGGATTTTAGTGTTGGAAACGTATAAAAGATCAGATTTGAAAATATTTAGAAAATAAAATTTATGGAACCTAGACCCATCTTTGATACATATGCGTTGACAGGAGAGGTACCTGTGAATGATAAATTATTGTTCCTGGTTTGCCAATAAAGTAGGAGTGGATGGTGAAGGGGACAGAGTTCAGTTTGAACTCTGCTGTTTGAACTGTGTGCTTGGGCCTTTTTTTAAATTTTTAAATCGTTTCCCTAACTTCTCTTTCACTCTTTAATGCCTAAAAGGCACTTCACAAACTCAAATTCTCTCTGGGGCAACTCAGGTAACCAGGGTGAGTGTAGCAGGCTGGGCCAGGGTGATATTCAGAATGGTGACCTTTAGAGAATAGGATACTTCACAGAAACCCATGTGATAGGGACACCAAATGCTGCTATGTCTTAATGTTTCCAGTGAGTTTTAGCAATTAACTCAACACACACACACACACAGGAACATGCATACGCACATGCACACACACACACACATGCACACACACACACACAACCATGAGGTCAATCCTGTGGATAAATAGAACAATTTTTTTAGCCCAGGGTAGTCAGATTAGACTTTTGGCTCTAATCATATTACTTAATGATTTTCTTACTCATCACATGACATAGTAGAATACCACTTTTTGAAATAATGAATTCTGGATCAGAATAAAAGTAACAAGTTGAAATTTAATTATATATCTGGCAACAGCATTGTGTTGACCTTCAAAATATTTAAAAAGCATTGTCATAAAAGTTGCAAGCAACCGAGCGATGGTGGCACATGCCTTTAATCCCAGCACTTGGGAGGCAGAGGCAGGCAGATTTCTGAGTTCGAGGCCAGCCTGGTCTACAGAGTGAGTTCCAGGACAGCCAGGACTACACAGAGAAACCCTGTCTTGAAAACACAAAAACAAAAACAAACAAACAAAAAAAGTAAAAATCTGGGCTGGTGAGATGGCTCAGTGGGTAAGAGCAGCGACTGCTCTTCCGAAGGTCTTGAGTTCAAATCCCAGCAACCACATGGTGGCTCACAACCACCCATCATGAAATCTGAATCCTTCTTCTGGTGTGTCTGAAGACAGCTACAGTGTACTCATTTATAATAATAAACAAATCTTTAAAAAAATGTAAAAATCTTCAGGAAAAGTGCAAGCACAGAATATTGAACTTGCATACACGCCCACTTCACTCAGATTCATCATTCATTGGCTTTTGCCTGTGGCAGGGATGTCTCTCCACCCTGTTTAAACTACAAAGGTCTTGGCCACTGATATCTCAGTGTACCTTCCCTGGGGACAATGGCATTCTCTTATGTAACCATAATGAAATGATCCAATCCAAGATCAATACAATACTGTTATCTAACACACAGCTAATTTTCATTCTATTTTTTTCCTGATCTGGGAGCAGTCAGGATCACCCAGCACCCTGGGCATTGATGTATATTTACATTCCTTTAATTTGGAGTAGTTACTCCTGTTTTTCAGGACAGCATTTCTGAAGGCAACAAGCCAGGAATCTGACAGGACACCTTCAACGTGAATTCGCTTGACTGCTTCTTCATGATCAGAATGAGGATGTGGGAACGAAGCAGAGTGTGGCCGTGCCACCTCACCCCAGGTGGCACAAATACCACTTTAATCAGCGGGTTTGTCTGCCAGATTCCCCATCCTACAGGAAGTTTCGCCTTTACCATCAGCCATTAATCTGTTGAAAAATAGTTTGAGATGCTCACCTGCTCACAAACATATATTTAACCAATAATTCTAGCATCCAGTGACGACTTCTTCCTTTGTTTGCATCTGTGTGGCTGCTAATGCTTCATAGGTTATAACTATGATTTTGAAGCTAACAATTCCCACCACCTGAATCATTATTACCACAGAGGGTGCATATTTGGGGGCTCTATAAAAATGAATTCCATTTATCCACATGTCACTGTAAGGAGCATGTCTCTTGCCCATTCAATTATTTTGTATCTGTGCGGATACCCGGACCATCTCTGCAGGCAATGTTTTGTAACGTGTGTCAATGTGGTCTCAGTGCTAGCCAGCCCATAATCGGCTAGTGAAGCCCCTTCTAGCTAGCTAGGTTTCTTTGACTTCATTTAGAAACTGAACTCTTGGCACTAGTGTGCTCTTAGCTGCCTGATTAGTTGCTTCCTTTATTGGTACAACAAAACACCTCACAAGCATCTTAAGGAAAGGAGGGTTTCTTTTAGCTCACAGTTGGAGGTAAAGTCCAGGACAGCAAACAAAGCACATCCACCCATGTAGGAGGCTGCTGGGCCGCATGCTGCATGGCACCCACAGGCAGGAAGCAAAGAGCCCCGGATGTTCACACTGGGCTAGCTCTCTCCTTTTGATGCAATCCATGACCAAAGTCTTGCCCACATTTAAGATAGGCCTGTTCCCCTAAGTTAACTTAATCTAGAAAAATTTCTCACAGACCTGCTAGAGATTTATCTCTAAGGCGATCCCATGTCCTTGTCAAGTAGACATTCAGTATAGACAAACCATCATGGCTACCACGAGTTGCTTTCACTAGCTGGTTTCAGCAAATAAGCATGTAAGGTCAGGGTGGTTCTTGAAATCCCATCAAGCACCAGGGTGCACTCTGCCCCACCTTCTCCCATTCCATCATATAATCGCCCCAGATGGTTCATCTTCTCAACCTGAAGTGACGTAGGGTCAACAGAGAAACTCACCTCTAGGTATGTCTAGAAGAGTGTTTCCAGAAAGGTTCAACTTAGGAGGGAAAACCCACATTGCGTGCAGATCGCAATGTCCCATGGGCTGGGGTCCTGGAATGAATTAAAAGGAGAAATGAGTTTAGCAACAGCGTTCATCTCTCTCTGCTTCCTGACTGTGGACACAATGGGACCAGGCTCCTCACATTCCTGCTGCAGTCCTTTCTCCACCATGATGGGCTTGTCTTCTATAACTGTGAGCCCAGATGAACTCTTCTACTCCGAGCTGACGCTTGGCAGGTATTTGGTCACAGTAAAGAGAGTAAGTCCCCTTCTCTCACACAACACACACTGCAACCTAGGATGGCAAGCCGTGCGCTCTCGGACAGCATGAATGTTAAAGAAAGCTCCAGGCTTTCCTCCATTTCTCCCCCACGTCTTTAGTGGCTGAGATAATTTATGGTGTTGCACCTTAGTTTCTAAAATGTGCCTCCCTAAGTTGCTCACGTTTAGACACGCTCTTGTTTTCCCAAGCATGACGCTGCAGAGATTTTGCTGTGTGAAGTGCTATCTCAATATTATTTATCATCAGCAGCATGGGGAACAATTCCCTTGCTTGGAATGCTAGAGAACTTGATAATAGCTTCCATCTGTTTGGCTGCTTAGAGTTCACAAAGTACTTCTTTACACGTATTGCTTCAGCCACTTCTAATGGTTCAAAATTTTTAGGCTCCAGATAGACATGCTTAGGACTGCATGGGTGTTTCACATAGTAGGGACTTCAAAGACACACTTAGCATCTATGATAGGCAGAGGCAGGGAGCACAGAACAGTGTGAGTGAGCCTAAGAAACAGTAATCTAAAATATGAAACTAATTCAGCATTGTTTTGCTATGTGTATTTCATACAAGTTCTGTGTGTTCTTTAGATTAATATTTTAAAAAGACAACTGCTTCCCCAAAACCATTCTGAATGACAAATGCCTTGGAAGCAGCGATTCTTAAATGTAGGATCTCTTGAGGGAATGGGAGCAGGGCTGAATCCAACAGCACTGGCATCAGACTCTGTAGAGCACACATCTGAGCTTTAAGGTCACCTGACCAAGCAGCCACTGCTGGAAGAGGGAAGGTCTGCAGCCTGGTGAGGGTAAACTCAGGGAACCTGATCTGCTCCTCATTAGAGATGCGCCAACTTAAAGATGGTACTTAGAGATGAAAAAGCATGTTTTGAACTTCTAGCTACTGAGAAAGATAGACTACATTCTTTATTTTTTATAGTCAATATAAAGTTACAAACTTTATATTAACTTTATATTATATTCTTTTCATCTTGTGGTTTTATATGATTTTTGCACTTAAATGTTTCCAGAATCTCTCTCTCTCTCTCTCTCTTTCTCTCTCTCTCTCTCTCACACACACACACACACTCACTCACATGCACACACATGTGCTCTCACATACATGTGAACACAAATAAAAAACACGTGATAGGTCAGACTGTTACAGGCCTTTTGAAAGGGACCCAGGTGGTTTTGGTTGCTGGGATTTGAACTCACGACCTTTGGAAGAGCAATCGGTGCTCTTACCGGCTGTGCCATCTTACCAGCCCCTCCAGGTGACTTTGAAAGATGGTTTTCAGAAAAGCTCCTCCACTTTCATGATCAATGCATCAGAGTCACCGTGGGTCTGCAATGGAGGCCAGGTTCTACTTTTTTTTCCATTCTAGACCTACAGAATGAGAATCCAAGATGGGAAGGGTCCAAGAAGGGAATCAGAAAACAGCTAAAAAGCATGCTTTCTTAATAACACTTTAGGATGAATTTGGAAATTCTTGGACGAAAAGGCTGTCTTCTCTCTTTAGGGACCATCCTTAGGTTTCACTGACATTACCATATTTACATTTTACGACAGTCTTATCAAATGGATATATGCTCAAACTCACTGTACAGATGAGAAAAATAAATATAAGTTTGAACAGCTAGGACCCCAGGCCATAAACCAATGAAAGCAGAATCTCAACTCTGGAAGATCCTAACTCAAAACTTTCTCTTCTACACTGTGGCACTGCTCTCAGGTCACTGCGCACGCATCTTGATGCTATGCAGAGGGATCATGGTCCAGGCCAAAGTCTTGATTCAGCATTTCCCCTCTTCTACCTGTGATCCCAACTCTTTTCAAACGTTCTTCCCACTGTTCTCAATGAGAATTATTTCTTAGGGGAGCATTCTACCTCTCATCTTTGACTTTTGTCTTCTAGATCATTCTAACCTTTCCTCTTGCCTACGTATACCATCCATGGCAACATCTTTCCATCTCGAAGGCCCCAACTTCCTGGCTTAACTTTCTCTTCTACTGCTTCCCCAAAGGGACTGTGCAGCCTTTTCCCAGCAGCTGCAGACCTTCCCACACCTTGGCATCTCAGTGGCGACTCTGAAAACCCAGAAGGGCCTGGGCAGATATTCTACAGACTCCAAGAAACCACAGATGCCAGCAAAACGTTCAGTCACAATAGATGGAGAAAGTAAGACATTTTATGATAAAACCAAATTTAAGCAATATCTATCTACTAATCCAGCCCTAGAAAAAGTACTAAAAGCAAAACATCAACTAAATGAGTTACACTCAAGAAAAAAAAAGGAATAAATAATCCCAGACCAGCAAATTAAAAGAGGGGAACACACACACACACACACACACACACACACACACCTCAAAAGGAATCATCAAACACTGCTTATCAATAACTGTCACTATCAATGGTCGTAATTGCCCAATAAAAAGACACTGAGCAACAAAATGGATCCATCTGACAAATACGTCTTAACATTAAAGATAATGGCACTTCAAGGTAAAAGGGTAAAAAATGATATTACAAGGAAATGGACCTAAGATCTAAGCTGGTGTAGTCATTTTAGTATCTGACAAAATAGACTTCTAATCAAAACTAATCAGAGGAGATAGGAAAGGACCCTATGTATTAACCTAGGAAAAATCCACCAAGAGGACATTGAAATTCTTAATATTTATTCACCAAACACAAAGGTACCCAAGTTCATAAATAAAACACTACTACAGCTCAAACCATATATTGACCCTCACACACTGATAGTGGAAGACTTCGATACACCACTGTCACCAATAGATATGTCATCCAGACAAAACCGAAACAGAGAAATGTTGGGATTGGCATAATAAACTAAATGGACCTAACGAATATTTACAGAACATTTTCCCCAAACACAAAAAAAAAATACTTCTTTCTCAGCAGGCTTACAGAACTCTCTCCACAATTGGCCACAAGTCTCAAGAGGGCCAGGCAGTGGTAGCACTTGGCAGGTAGAAGCAGGCAGATATTTGAGTTCAAGGCCAGCCTGGTCTACACAGTGAGTTCCAGGACAACCAGGGCTACACAGAGAAACCCTGCTTCTCGAAAAAAGAAGTCTCAACAGTTAAATGAAAATTGAAATAAGATCCTGTATTCTATCTGACCATCACGGATTAATACTGGATATCAATAACAACAGAAAGGTTGCAAACTTATGGAAACTGAACTACTCATTACATTCAAAATAAGTCAAGACTTTCTATAACTGAATGAATATATAATATACTCAAAATTATGGGACATAATGAAGGCAGTTCTAAGAGGCAAGTTCAAAGCACTAAGTGGTGGCGCATGCCTTTAATCCCA
>NW_022196904.1:159895211-159986811 GCF_008632895.1 Mastomys coucha | reverse complement strand
AAAAAAAAAAAAAAAAAAAAAATTCCCTGCAACATTGAAAAATCTAAAAGGAATGGGCAATTTTCTTGATACATACCAATTACCGTGGTTAAATCAAGGTCAGATAAGCAACTGAAATAGACCTATAAGCCCCAGTAAAATAGAAGCAGTCATTAAAAGTCTCCCAATAGGCTGGGCGGTGGTGGTGCACGCCTTTAATCCCAGCACTTGGGAAGCAGAAGTAGGAGGATTTCTGAGTTCGAGGTCAGCCTGGTCTACAGAGTGAGTTCCTCCAGGTTTCTCCACAGAGAAACCCTGTCTCGAAAAACAAAACAAAACAACAACAACAACAAAAGTCTCCCAATCAAAATAAAACCCAGGGCCACATGGTTTCAGTGCAGAATTCTACCAGACTTCAAGAACTGATGTCACAAAATAGAAACAGAAAAAAACACTGCCCAATTTGTTTTTACAAATCCACATTTCCCCTGGTACCCAGAATACATTAAGACCCAACAAGGAAAGAAAATTATAGGCAAATTTCTTTAATGATCTTAGATGTAAAAATTCTCAATAAAATACTTGCAAATGGAATCCAAGAACCCATCAAAATTATCATCCATGATCAAGTAGGCTTCATCCCAAAGATGGATAGATGGCTCAACATACAGAAATCAATAAATGTGATCCATCATATGAGCAAACTGAAAGAAAAATCCACATGATCATCTCATTAGATATAGAAAAGGGTGTTGACAAAATCCAACACCCTTTCATGATAAGAATCCTGGAGAGATAAGGCATACAAAGGAGATACCTCAACATAATAAAAGCAATTTACAGCAAGACACAGTCAACATCAACTTAAATGGAGAGAAACTCAAAGTAATTCCACTAAAATCAGGCACAAGATAAGGTTGCCCACTCTCTCCATCACTATTCCATAAAATACTTGAAATCTTAGCTAGAGCAATAAGACAACTGAAGGAGGTAAAGAGGATGGAAATTAGAAGTAAAGAAGTCAAAGTATCATTATTTGCCTATGATATAATATTGTACATAAATGACATTAAAAATCACACCAGAAAGCTCCTACAGCTGAAAAACACTTACTTAAGTAAAGGAGCTGGATACAAAATTAACTCACAAAGATCAGTAGCCCTCCTGTATACAAATGACAAATTCACTGAGAAAGCAATCAGTGAAACAACACCCTTCCCAATAGCCTCAAATAATATAAAATATCTTGGGGTCACTCTAATCAAGAAAGCAAAAGACTTGTGTGATAAAACCATTAAGACACTGAAGACAGAAAATGAAGAAGATATCAGAAGACCACATGCTCATGGATCGGGTAGGATTAACATAGTAAAAAGTGGCCATCCTACCAAAACCAACCTACAGATTCCATTCAATCTCCATCAAAATTTAAGCACAATCTCAGATCCTGGAAGGACAACTTCCAGCTTTATATGCAAACACAAAAAGCCCAGGCTGGCTTTAAAAAAACATTAATAATGAAAGACCTGCAAGAGGTATCATCATCCCCAACTTCAAGTTGTATTACAGAGCTATAGTAATAAAACTGACATGGTATTGACACAAAAACAGACATGTTGATCAATGGAATCAAATTGAAGACCCAGACATAAATCCATACATCTATGGTCACCTATTTTTTTCCCCACAAATACATACTGGAAAAAAAACATCATCTTAAACAAACAAATGGTGCTGGTCAAAGAAGAGTGTAGAAGAATCCAAATAGATACATACTTATCACTCTTCAGACAATTCAACTCCAAATGGATCAAACACCTCAATATGAATCCACATTCACTAAACCCAATAGAAGAGAAAGTGAGAAATAGCCTTGAACTCACTGGCACAGGAGAAGACTTTCTGAACAGAACACCAGTAGAGCAGGCACTAAGATTAACAATTAACAAATGGGACAAAGTGTAGTCTTACAGAATGGCAAAAGGTTTCTTGCTAATTATATAACTAGTCTCCAACTTATATAGAGAACTCAAAAACTAGATATCAAGAAAACAAATGACCCAGTTAAAAATGGGAGCAGTTCTTTTTTGTTGTTTTGTTTTCGAGACAGGGTTTCTCTGTGTAGCCCTGGCTGTCCTGGAACTCACTCTGTAGATCAGGCTGGCCTCAAACTCAGAAATCCGCTTGCCTCTGCCTCCCAAGTGCTGGGATTAAAGGCATGCACCACCACCGTCAGGCTATGTGGGTGCAGTTCTAAATAGAGAATTCTTAAAAGAGAAAACTCAAATGGCTGGGAAATACTTAAAGAGATTTTCAACATCTTTAGCCAGCAGGGAAATGAGAAACTACTTTTAGATTTCATCTTACACCTGTCAGAACGGCTAACACAACAACCTAAGTGACGGCTCATGCTGGTGAGGATGTGGAATAAGAATGTACCTCCATTGTTGGGATGCAAACTCTTAAAGCCACTATGGAAATCAGTGTGGTCTTTCCTTAGGAGAATGGAAATTGGTCTACCTCAAGAGCTAGTTATACCACTCTTGGGCATATGCCAAAGGATGCTTTATCCTACCACAAGGACACTTGCTCAACCATGTTCATTGCTACTCTATGCCTAAGAGCCAGAAATTGGAAACAACCTAGATGTCGCACAACAGGAGAATGAAGTATTACTCAGCCATTGGAAAACATGAAACCCTCAAATTCCCAGGTAAATGGATGGAACTAGAATAAATCATGCTGAGTGAGGTTACCCAGACCCAGAAAGACAAATATTCACGTATATGTGGATCAGCTGTGAAGTCAATGATAACCAAATTACAAACCCTTAGAACCAGAGAGGTTAAGTATAGAGTAAGTAAGTAGTAGGGGACAAATAGATCTCCATAAGAAAGGAAAATAAAATAGATAGTTATGGATGGATGGAGGTGGGTGGCTGGAATGAGAAGATCTAGTGGGGAGGAGGAAAAGAGAGAATGTTGGTGAATAGAATGTGGGAAAGACGGCTAGAATTAAGGGGATTCTTAAGGATAGTGGGGAAACCTAATACAGTGGAAGCCTCCTAAATATATAGACATATAAAGGAAATCTAAACAGGCCGGGCAGTAGTGGCGCATGCCTTTAATCCCAGCACTTGGGAGGCAGAGGCAGGTGGATTTCTGAGTTCCAGGCCAGCCTGATCTACAGAGTGAGTACCAGGACAGCCAGGGCTACACAGAGAAACCCTGTCTCAAAAAAACAAACAAACAAAAAGGAAATCTAAACAAAGCCAACAAATGATGGGGAAATAGAGCTCCAACTGGCCATCTTTTGTCACCAAATGAAGCTTCAGTACTGGGATTAGGATACATCTAATTGAGTTGTTGACCAAAGGGGTCCCAGGGTCCCCTGGGAACCCCCAAGTAACCCAGGCTGTTGCCAAGTCTCATAGGTTGCTCTCTACAAACTGAGAGCAAGGCCCCACTGCTGAAGATAACACCTATACAAACCAGTTGGACATGGAGAAGTCGAGTTGGTGCCTACATAGAGCCTTCACCCTGTGTGCTTGGATCTTTGGTAGAGGAAGATGCTCTGCACACCACCAAAGGAGAAAGGTAAACACCAACCTGGCTACAAACTCCTTATCTACAGTGGTTTCCTGCTGCAAGATATGTTAGAGCAATGGTGGCCCAACCAACATCTGATTTGACTTAAGGCCCATTCCACAAGATGGAATTCATACCTGACACTGGCTGACCAAGAACCAGAGAATAGCTAGCCCGGGGACCTAGCATAAAACCAAACACTACACTTCAAAAAAAAAAAAAAAATCCTAGCAGTAAAGTGGCTCCTAATGACATTCTGCTATACTCTAGGATCACAGTCCTATTCAGCCATCATTAGAGAAGCTTCCTCCTGCCGTATATAGAAACAGAAGCTCACAGCCAGACATGCAGTATGATGTCTGAATAAGAGACTTGGAGCATCCAGCCCTTAAAGGGAAATCCCTCCCCTCAAGGCTCAGAGGGGAACCTGCAGATGAGAAGGCAGAAGGATCCTGAGAGCCAGAGGGGATGGGGGATACCACAGAAGCAAGGCCCTTTAAATCAACATGATAGATACATACACGAAGGCCCAGAGACTGAGGCAGCACGCACAGCGCCTGCACAGGTCTACACCACACTCCAGCTGAAAGGAGAAATGGATACATGCCACCATCCCTAACTCAGAAGTTAACTCCAATTGGTGACCACTTGCAAATGGAAATTTAGTTTCCTCCAAGGGAGTCTTACTGAGGAAACAAACTGCTCTTAGGGTAGGCTGCCTGCCCAGCAGTAGAAGACAATAGGAAATTGACTCAATGGCATATTCGGAGTCTCAGTGTTCTGTAAGAGCTGTTCCTTTTTCTCTCTTCTCTTCTCTTCTCTAGACAGGATTTCTCTGTGTAGCCCTGGCTGTCCTGTAAATCACTCTGTAGACCAGGCTGACCTTGAACTCAGAAATCCTCCTGCTTCGCCTCCCAAGTGCTGGGATTAAAGGCGTGAGCCACCACTGCCCAGCTAAACTAGATATATTGATAGATTTCCACAATCCCAGAATGCAGATGGAGGCCAGGTAGCCAAAAGCTTAAGGTAATCATAAGATGCACCGAAAACCTGAGGCCAGCCTGGGCTGTGTTGGGTTTATTTATATAAAAATAAAATTAAAAATTTAAAATTTAAAGAAAAAAAGACAAGTTGAATAAAGGAGAAAATGTGAAGGGGGTTGATAGGTTATTTCTAGGCCAGCAAAATGAGGCAATTCATGCCAGATTAGATCATATTAGAAAGACTGAGGCTAAGGAGTCATCATAGGGAGAGAAGAAATAAAGGGCATGTGCATTTAGAGAGAAGAGGAGGAAGAACAAGGGGGTGCAAAATGTCTGGATTATATAGGGAAGAGACTGGGCGAACGGCAGCCCAATCCCTGGACCGGAAAGTTCAGTGTTGCTGAGCAGGGTATGCCAGGTAGGGACTGAGGAATGCTGAGAGACCTGGAGGCCAGGTCTGCTTTGATATATAAAATATGTACCTTGGTCCCTGTTCCAGGGTCCAAAACCAAACTGGGTTAAATTGTCAAGGGTAGCTAGATGAATTTTAATTCACTTGTCATTTAGAAACTAGATGTGAGAAACCCATCTTCTCTTGTAAAGTCAGACAGGTGTAGAGGAATCTATTTTGGCGGGAAGAACACAGCATACATAAGAAGTGGTTGTTGGTTTGTTATATGCCTCAGAAGGGCGTAGCTCGAATCCTTAGAAGAAAAATTCCCACTGTCCTCATTGTAGATGAGGATGTGTTTTCTTCTAAAATGCAAATGCCTGTTCTGGTTCCATCCAAATTTAGTGTGGTGGGGCTCCACAAACAATTTCATGTTCTAGGACAACAGCCTCCACTTTACACCTGACGTTATGTCCAGTTGCCTAAGGCTGGGTCAAGGCTAATTCTAGCGAAAGAGTGTCCCCTGCTGGCCAGCTAAAGCCACATGCTTTTCTACCAGAAACTTCTTTGGTTAGGCTAGGACTGACAATAAAGGCTGGGGTCTGTATACCAGGGACAATGTCTGCAGTTGGTTGTGTTTCACTAGGAAATTCAGGAGGACTCAGTAACACAGAGTAAAGTGTTTCTCTTCTAGAATGTTCTCTCTTGGGAAAAACTTTTTCCCTGGAGGAAACAAACGATCGAACTAATATTTGACTGAAGATGGAATTCTGGATCCCTCATGAGAATTTCCAGGATAGTTATGTTGTTAAGGGGTGGTAAGGGCAGGGGGTGAAATGTAGGCAAGAATTCTATTTTTAAAGACTTTAAATCTGTTGAAAAGTTCTTAAAAAAAAAGAAAGCGGTGAATTTCACTTAATAAAAGTCAAATTTTATACTCTAACAATTTAGTAAGGAGAAAAGTGTATCTCATATATATATGTATATGTGTGTGTTGTATATGTATGTAAATATATTACATATTATTATATATTATATATATTATGTATGTATATATATATGTATGTATGTATATATATTAGCATGTAGATTTGATGAGTTTTGGAATGCTGACTGTGAGGAATCATTGGGATACTGATAGCTAAGGGCGAGGACCCTAGAATCTCCTGGCAAATTGTCCCATCATCTAAGCCCAGTCACAGTTGACAGTCACCTGTCTTTTGTTCCCAGATGCATTCAAAACTTGCATTAGCTGGATGGGCTTTGTTTGCGACACCAGGACAATGGACCTGAAACACATTTTAGGTGTGAGACAGGTTACTTTCTAAATCAACTCAGATGTGGAGTCTCCCCCTTCCCTCCCCGGCCCTCTCCTCCCCCTCCCCTTCCTGTAGGTGGAGTTGTACATAAAAGATACACACCTGTGCTCTTGAGGATGGAGTGGTGGAAGGATGTGGAGGGAGGAGAAAGATTTTCTTGCAGTGGCCTCTTGGTAAACCTGCCTTGAAGGGCCATTTTTACCCTCCGAAGCCCTTAATCCCTGGAAAATTCCAGCCCTCTGAATCCTGACAAACACATTCTTACTAGGCATACCTGCCCTGAGGATCCCTTTAGGATTGCCTATAGTGCAGTGAGAGGAAGAGAATGTAGCTTAACCCACAGAAATCCTGCTGACAGTTGCTTCCTGGGTGTTGGGCATGTGGTCAATGTTTTCCCCAGACGGTTCTGATGAGTCTCCCCAGAGCCCTTTGAAGAAGGAGCAGCATATACCCAGAACACACCGGTACGAGAACTGAGATCTGCACCCTAGTCGGTCCAGCTCAGTACAGTGCTATTGTCCCAGTGGTGCTGCTGGCGGGGGCGGGGGGTCTCTAATGGTCACTGCAGAACCTGGTAGTGTAGTTACCATAGAACTAGAGACTGTGTGCTACAGCTACACCCACAGCTTCCTTTCTGTCTTATATCCTGGGTGTAATTGGTGGGGGTCTCTCCTTTCCCCCTCCCTTCTCTGCTCTACTTTTCTTCACTTTCTTCTTTCAAAATCATGGAGAGTAAACAGTATTGGGTTGGCAATCCAAAGTTATGACCTGAACTCTGATTCTGCCATTAACAAGTACAAAAATGGCTAACATCTGAGTGCCAACACGTGTCGAGTACATTCCAAATATGTCACCAGTGTAAACTTACCTAATTCTCAGGACTCTCCCATAAGTACTTATTACTGACATCTTATTGATAAGAAAATTTGAAGCCTCCAAAAGTTAAGCCAGTGTCCCAGGTCATGTGAGCTAACAAAGAGGAGACTTGGCTTAAATTCAGACGATCTGATTAACCTATTAGCCATTATGAAATCTCTTCTATGACTGTTTACTAATTGCGTTAGTTTACTGTTCCAGGATCTAACCATTCACACTTATAAATTCATGTTTTTAGCAAGTATTGAGCTCCGAGCCTGTGTGTGGCCTCAAAGATCACAGGCTCCGGGTACCCAACAAAATGGCAAGGTGAGAGAGTAGATGCATGGTGAGATTCCCCAGGAAAGCTGAAGGAGGAAATGGCTTTGGGACTAATGTGTGGTAGGAGGCCAGCTCTGAAAGGGTGTTTCAGGGGGAGCTGGAGTTCAAGGTGTTTGGGGACTCTAGTAACTTGACCTTTTAACTTAGGAAAATAGTGACAGGATAGGGATATTGCCAAAGGGAAAGCTCAAAACTCAAGTTTGAAGACCACAGATGAGAAGGAGCACGGAAGTCAATTCATGTAGTTAAAGACTGGAGGCAGGGAGACTAGAGAACTGGCCAGGGAAGTGGCCTGGGTGGGGGAGCTGAGGACATCAAGTTGGCTGACAGGGTAAAGTGAAAGTCTGAGCAGAGGGACAAGGCACTCAAAGTATCAAGAAGACAGGAAGGCAATGACAAGAGAGCAGAGGAAGGCAATAGAGAGCATGGTGGCTGAGTGAGGGGATAGTCAAGGAAGGTGGTTATTGATGGTTCTTTCAGGCTATCGTTCCTGTGGCCTAAGAAGGAAGCCACACAGGGCCAGAGTGATGGATTGTGCAGTTGAAGTTTAGAGCAAACGCCATCAAAAAAACACAACCGTGGCAGCAGCCTCCTAGGTGCCAAGTGATCTACCTGTCCCCGCCCCCTGTTGTGTATCTTGGGCATGCAATTCAATCTTTCTGCTTTCTGTACCTCTGTGTGTGCAGGTATAAGATGGGGGACAACATTCCCTTCTTCATAATGTTGCTGTGAGGAGTGACTGAGCAAAGGTGTAAATGTCTGTCCCGAGCAAGTGCACAGGACAAGTTGGCTGGTCCTACTGCGTGGCAGACCTGAGACAGAGACGAGACGCGTGTCTGAGGACACGTGGCCTGGATTCAAATTCCCATCAGCTGACCACAGGCCACCTTTACTTGTGTGATCCATACTGAAGAGAGGATGTGACTAGGAAAAAGGAACGAGAGAAAAGCTAAGGAAGTAACAGGAGTAGCAATTAAGGGAGAACCGGATATGGAAGAAGAAACTGAGGGAGAAACAGAATAAAGACCTAGTGCTGGTTAGTGTTTTTGTCAGCTTGACACAAGCCAGGGTCACTAGGGAAGAGGGAATCTCAGTTGAGAAAATACCTCCGTCAGATTGGCCTGTAAGCAAGTCTGGAGGGCCATTTTCTTGATTAATGACTGATGTGGGAGGGCCCAGCCTATTGTGGGTGGGCTCTGCCTTTGGGCACGTGGTCCTGGGTTATGTAAACAAACAAAACAAAACAAGATAAGCATGCCAGTGCTAGCAAGCCAGTAAGCAGCACTCCTTCACGGCCTTTGCTTCAGTTTATTCCTCCGTGCTCCTGACTTCAGTTCTTGCCCTGACCTCTCTTCAGTGATGTGTGTGTGTGTGTGTGTGTGTGTGTGTGTGTGTGTGTGTGTGTTATGTGTACATCGTTATGTGTAACCCTAACAAATCCTTTCCTCCTTTTGCTCATGGTGTTCATCGGAGCAACAGAAAGCAAACTAAGACAGGGAATTGAAACTCTTTCCTGTTTTAAAAAAAAGTCATTGTACTCAAAACTTACACAGAACTAATTTCTTGTCACCTCACCATTTCTCTTGCTGCTATGAGACCTTAGAAACAAACCCCCAGGATATGAGAGTACCATAGAGACTATTCCTGGTTGGCAACTTGACAATATCTGGAATGAACTATAATCCAGAATTGGAAGGCTCACCTGTGATCCAGAATTTGAGGCCGGGAGATACAAATTTCTGACCTGGATCTTGGCATGGAGATCTTGAGGCATAGTGGCTATGAGTCCTAGGAGACTAAGGCAAGCAGATCTCTGAGTTCAAGGTCATCTGGGACAAAGCAAGTCCCAGATCCAGGTGTGGTGGTACACACCTTTAATTTGGGCCACACCTTCTGCTAGAGACCTACATAAAAACATTGGAAGAGGGAAGATTTGTTCTTCACTTGTTTGCTTTGTGAGACAGAGCAACTACTGGATTTGGACTTCCATTTACAGCTGATTATTGTTGGGGAGTTGGACTACAGACTGTAAGTCATCACAACAATTTCCCTTACTAAATAGGGACTTCCTATAAGTTCTGTGACTCTAGAGAACCCTGACTAATACAGAAGGGGTATGTGTGGAGGGGGGTCTTGAAGGAAGATGGTTGATAAGGCTGATGCAGGAGGTTTCTGTGTTGAGAAGCAGAGGGAGAGGCAGGGTGATGCTCTTTGTACACAGGTTTACAGTGAATCTGGTTGGGAAAGAAGGTAGCAGGCATAGTCAGTTCTGAAACCTAAGAGCTAGGGTGGATGGCTTTGGGCACGGGAAGACATTTTTCTTATGTAATGGGCCCATTTAGGAATCTGGTGACGTTTATGTCCCACTTTACCGTGGTTTTAATTCCTAAACGTGGAATCCATAAGATTACAAGCTTTCCTATCCACATATCTCCTCCCCTTGGGAACAAGCATTCCCATAAAGATGTTCCTGGCTTGCCGGCTGGATGCCTATGACACCTTCATCCTTAGGACCTGAACACTACCTCTTGGTCCCTGACTCCTCTATACCATGTTTTGGGGGATAGAGACCCCCAAACAAACACAGAATGTGGAACAGGAGAAAATGTCTAGCTCTAGACAATGAGTTTAGACTTGCCCTCAGGTGTTTTGGATGTTGGCTTTCTTATTTCTGAAGGATATTATGTACTGATCAAGTCCTCATTTGGTTCCACCAACACCCAACTGTGTAATCCTAGGTAACTGACTCATTACAGGAAGTACCTGGTATATTCCACATGCTTAGATGATGGCTTCTTAAGATATGTCCTTAGGGGCTGGATGTATACATCACACACACATACCTGTTGGCTATCTGGGCAAGGAGAAACAGGGTAAATGAGGTTCAGATTTGAGACTATTGGACATATTTGGGTTTAAATTTTCAAATGAAATCCAGAAAATCAGCAGTGACTCTTGACAAAGCTGGAGGAAGGCTGGCAGCAGGCATGGCGCTGCAGATCCAAGAGGTAAGTTGGGGTGCATGTGCTACATTAATAACTTTCCAAATCCTCTTTAGCATCCATCCAATCAGAAATTGAGCACACGTCCCTAAGAAACCCATTAGTACCTTACAGAAGAGTCTGCATCAACTAATCTCACTTACTGTTCAATTATAATTATATAATTATAATTATATAATTATATATTTTCAGGCCACATAGTCCATAAGTGTGTCCTTCTGCCCCATTGTCTATAAGTAGATGTGAAATTATCATACCAACTCTGTCTATTGTTGGAAGTACTATTTTAGGCTGGCCCTACATAATGTGAAATGAAGAGAAGACGTGTGTAGCAAAATCCTGATATGGAAATCCAGACTTGAAAACATTCTCCGATGTCTTGGCATCCTAGGGATAAATTGGTCATAGTTTTCAACAACTCAGATCAAAGCCAAATGCTGTTTGCATTCAGACAGTGATTCAGGGACCATGTCTTATTTGGTTCCTTTGAAAATAAAGCACAGACATTTTTTCATACCTACGAGAGAAAGCTTTTGTCTGCCAAATTTCTGCATTGTACATTTTATTGTACTCTAATACAAAATTTTACCTCTTGTCTCATTCTCTTCAGAATTATCCCAGCATCTCTGAGCTGAGGTGCCTGTTACAATGGCCTCCTGATGTAATGGGAAGAAGAAGGAGAAAATAGGCCAACTGGTAAAGATAAAAAATAAATGAGAGTAAAGAAAACACATATGGAACGTCTACTCTGAGAGCTGAAATGTATATGAATGTATATGCAAATCAGCCTTCTAAACAGACTTGTGGCCTGGGCCAGACTTAGGCACATTTAGGAAATGGCCAGCTTTATTTTCCATGGCCTTGCACTCCTGGCCTGGATAATTCCTATGATGTCTGACCCTCATTTTCAGCTCCCTTTCTTACTCTCTGTAACCCCTTGTAAGACTGTTCTTCATCCAGGACCTAATCTATGGCTCCTGTCTGCACTGCCCACTGATTCCTCAAAATCATGTGTTTTGTGTCTCTTAGCTGTGGCCTTGCTTATCGTTGAGGATTGTTTAAATGACCGGCTTGAAAAAAACTAGTCTCACAGAGTCAATTCTTAACTTTACCAGGCGGATATTATATTATTATATGGATTAATTCTGGGTTGTGCGTTGTCCTCTTTAGCTCCAGAGAGTGTTGCAGACACAGAGAACCATGGCTTTGGTGTAGAATGACAAGAGTGCTCATAAGTGCACATTCATGAGAGGTGAAATGGCATCAGGTTGGGTGGAAATTTGGGGATAGCTGCACTGATTTTATTAGGTCCAATGATTATTTTATTGTGGACTTTGTGTGAAAGAGGCATCTCCAAGCAATCAGCAAATATCAACTAACTTCAGCTTCAAAAAATTGCTCTATCATGAAGATAGCGACCTCACCCATCCTCCGTTTATGACTCTAGAGACCAGCACTGAACGATGAAGGGTTTTCCTTACAGCCACGCAGCTATTCAAAATGGAGCTTGGCTGGGAGGTGGTGGCACACACCTTTAATCCCAGCACTTGGGAGACAGAGGCAGGCGGATTTCTGAGTTCGAGGCCAACCTGGTCTAAGAGTGAGTTCCAGGACAGCCAGGGCTACACAGAGAAACCCTGTCTCGAAAAACAAACAAACAAAAAATGGAGCTTGGACTGAATCCTGGTTTGGTTCCAGAGCCTGACAGTATGCATATGTACCATGTGTATGTGGTGCCAATAGAGGCCAAAGGGAGAGCATCAGACTCCTGGAACTGAACTCCTGGCAGTTGTGAGCTCCCATGTGGGTGGCTTGGGACAAGTGCTTGGGACCCCATGTCTTCTTTACTCAATTCAGCTTGTCCGTTCATCAAGTCTGTGACCCAGGGCAGTGGCCTGGATGATCTGAGAAGAAGGGTAAAATGGCTCTTGATAGTGGTTTTGTACCATGGCTGCCCATTAGGATTACCTGAAAAACTTCTAAGTAGTTCTGATATCCAGCTTCCATGTTCACTGATCAAATCAAGAGCTCCCTGGAGCCCTTCCAAGTACACAACAAAACTTCCCTGAGTGTCCAAAAACTAAACCAAACCAAACCCCAAACCACAGCTGGCTCTGAGAAGAATCCCTGCAGAGGATTGGATACTCAAAGGCTGAGCCCAGTGGGGAGGAGTAGGCAGGGGACAGGCCCAAGCTCTTTCTTTTTGTCTGGTTTGTAGCTCCGCCTCATCCCCACCCTCCCTTCCCACTCTGTTTGGGAATTCCTTCCCTCCCTCCCTTTCAGTCCTCTCCTGTCAGTACCTCCCTTCTTCCTTCTCTCCTTTCCTCATTCTCCTGCTCTGCCTTCACGATCCGTGTCCTTACCCTTGCTCTTCCTACCAGCAGAAAGTGAGCACTGGTCAAATGAAGGGCTGCAGTGCAGCCAGCCGCACGCACGCACGCACGCACGCACACGCACGCGCGCATACGTGCACATGCTCAGAGAATCCTTAAATGCTATGACTAAAACAATTAGAATTAATTCTCTCAGAGGACTCAGAACCCATGCTGTTTGAGTCTGAGGACAAGGGGACAGTAGGGAGTTCTGACTGTGCATGAATTTTAGGCTACTGTGACAAAACACTAGAAACATGGTATATCACACTTAGCCCAACCTTGCATCTTAAGTTTCTGTAGGACAGGAGTATGACACTGGGCTCTTTTGGGTCAGGGTCAGGGTGTCTGCAGGCATGTGCTGAGGTCTCTAAGAGTTTGTTCGATTGTCTTTGCAGTATTGGGAAGCGAGGCTGCCCATGCTTCTTGGGTTAGCGGCCCCTTTCCGAATCTTCAGAGCTAGGGTAGTATTTCTGTGGCCTGCTTCCATGCCTTGGATCATTTTCTCAGTCTGCTTTCTGTTTCTCTTGTGCCTTGGTGATGATAGAGGACTCACATTTGCTAATTTAGGGCACTTTCCTTAAGTCCACCAACTGGCAACCTTCACTGCTGCCCTAAGTACCCTTGACTATGTAAGCTAACGCATGTATGCACAGGTTCTAGGGACATTGGGAAGCAGGCCTTACTCCCTACCGCAGAAAGCCTCCCAGAGCAGACTGAAGTAGATATTAGAGATCATGCTATGTGGATGTAGTTAGTCCAGAAGGTCCAGAGTTAGAGATGCGGGAGAGAGTGCAAGAACATCGCCCCATTCACTTTCTCATGCTACAAATTGAGACATTAGTAATAAAGGCTTACTTAGCTCAGGGTTCCGAAAGTCTGGGATTGGGGGGGGGGGGCACATGCTGCCGAGTACTCCTTAAAGCCCCAAGGGAATGCAAATGATTGATCTGGTGAGGAGGCCAAAGCTGGTAAGCTCATCTCCCCAGGTTTTAGAAAGTCCATGGAGGATCTTACAACCCCAACCTGGTACTGACTGCTTCTGAAAGACTCCTATCTTGTATTAATTAAAAAAAAAAAACCATTATTTTTTTTTCTTTTGTGCATTTTTAAACTTTTATTGCATTATAATGAGATAAGTTACATGATTTCAATTTATCTGAAATTGTTAACTTTTAAAAACGTATTTTAAGTAAATAGAATTAAATCACATTCTTGTTTCCCTTTTGTACCCCAACTCCTCCCAGAGACTTCCTTCAATACCTACAATATCTTTTTTGTCATATTCCTTAAAATTTATAAAATATTATAACAATAAAAATAAGTATTATAAAAGATGTTTGATCTAAAATAACAATCAATTTAACAGTCTTATGTAGATGCTTGTCTACAGCAATAGTGAAAATACATTTTTCTCAATATAAGTTTTAAATAACTCCAAACATATTAACTGTATACTTCAAAATAATACATCACTACTAGTATTTTCTAAAATGAACATAAATATATAAAGTCTTTTTGTTTGTTTGTTTTGTATTTAGTAGAATTTAAAATCTTGGCTCTTACTGTGATACAAGCCCAAAATAAGAACAATTTTTAGTCACTGGATTTCATTGTAATAAGGCTGTACTTCAATGACCCTCACATCACCAAATGATTTTACCTCCATTGTAGCTAAGCTGAGAGTTGACAGTTCTGCTGCACCAAGAAATGAATTGTAGGCACGATTTTTGGATACAGACTTCCTGCTATGGTCAAAGCTATTTGACTTGAGTGAGTGACTTTATTCTCAGCCCACAGAGAACAGGTTACATTCATTTAAGAAATGGTGTATGTATTAAGATGATCTATCCATAAAGTCATTCACTGATTGTTTCAATGAACAATGGTTCTGCTTGGAGGGTGGCACAGACATTAGGTGAGGGTAAGAATTTGGTTCATTAGCTGACAATTTGGAAAAGCATTCATCTCAGAGAAAGAGTAACTTATAAAGTCCTCCTCTTCAAACTTGATACAAGAGTTACAAACATCAAGCAAAGCATTCAGTCTCACTCTTTGTTGTTCTCTTACAAGCCACCTTCTTTTGGGTATATAAATACTTTTGAAAAATATAAGCTGTTCTGAAAACCATAGTATAGGGTAACAACATGAAATAAACAATACTACTAATAGAGAGGCTGAAATAGAAGAAGCAAGATTTCAAGACCCTTATGTTGTACACAGCCAGACACTGTCAGGAACAAACAAGCTGAAAGTGTATATAGATTGGACAATGTTGGACCTATTTCTCCAATTACCAAATTAGAGAGACCATTGGATGACAATCAACAAATTTCCAATTCCTCATATTACTGGATTTCAATCAATTAGGATATGTTGGTAATATTAATTTTTATATTAAGATATTAAGAAAATGTAATTGTCACTTCCTGTTGTTTTTGTTGTAAGAGGTGGAATTAGGTTTCTGTAGATTTGTTGAAAGATTAGCTTCTTGCTTCTTCTAGGGTGTAGTTTTGCTCCTTATGTTGATGCTATCTATCTAATATCCTTTGTAGGGCTGGATTTGTGGAAAGATATTGTGTAAATTTTGTCTTGTCATGGAATATCTTGTTTTCTCCATCTATGGTAATTGAGAGTTTTGCTGGGTGTAGTAGCCTGGGCTGGCATTTGTGTTCTTGTAGGGTCTGTAGGACATCTGCCCAAGATCTTCTAGCTTTCATAGTCTCTGGTGAGAACTACGGTGTAATTCTGATAGGCCTCCCTTTATATGTTACTTGATCTTTTTCCCTTACTGCTTTTAAAATTCTTTCTTTTTTTTAGTGCATTTGGTTGTGTTTTTTTTTGTTTGTTTGTTTTATTATTATTATGTGATGGGAGGAATTTCTTTTCTGGTCCAGTCTATTTGGAGTTCTGTAGGCTTCTTGTATGTTCATGGGGATCTCTTTCTTTAGGTTAGGGAAGTTTTCTTCTATAATTTTGTTGAAGATATTTACTGACCCATTACCTTGGGAGTCTTCACTCTCTTCTATACCTATTATCCTTAGGTTTGGTCTTCTCATTGCATCCTGGATTTCCTGGATGTTCTGGGTTAGGAGCTTTTTGCTTTTTGCATTTCTTTGACTGTTGTGTCAATATTTTCTATGCTATCTTCAGCCCCTGAGATTCTCTCTTTTATCTCTTGTATTCTCTTGGTGATGCTTGCATCTACAACTCCTGATTTCTTTCCTAGGTTTTCTATCTGCAGGGTTGTCTCTCTTTCTGATTTCTTTATTGTTTCTATTTCCATTTTTAGATTCTGGATGGTTTTGCTCATTTCCTTCACCTGTTTGATTGTGTTTTCCTGTAGTTCTTTAAGGGATTTTTGTGTTTCCTCTTAAAGGGCTTCTAGCTGTTTACCTGTGTTCTCCTGTATTTCTTTGAGGGTGCTATTTATGTCTTTCTTAAAGTCCTGTATCATCCTGGTATGTCCAGGACTTGCTATGGTGGGAGAATTGGGTTCTGATGATACCAATAACCTTGGTTTGTGTTGTTTATTTTCTTATGCTTGCCCCCTGCCATCTGGTTATCTCTAGTGCTACCTGCCTTTGCTCAATCTGACTGGAGACTGTCCTTCCTGTGATCCTGGTTGTGTCAGAACTCCTCAGAGTCAAGCTGTCTCTGTGATCCTGTGATTCTGGGCTTGTTAGAGCACCCGGGAGTGGGATTTCCTCTGTGTATTGTGGGAATGGCTGTGGAGCTTGCGCCCAAGGTCTGCTCAGGACACCAGCCCCAAGACCATTAAATTTTAACTTGAGTTTCAGAGGGGACAAATGTTCAAACCCTCACAGGTTTGAAGAAAGCACAAGTTGGTGTCACCAAGAGGTGTCATGTAGCAAGCCAATTTATCAGCAGTATATACATGTTCTTAAATATACATGATTTATGTTGCCACGTGTTTTATCGGTGTCTTATGCTATATTGTGCTTAGTGGAATACAATGTTCCTAGAAAAACTATGTGAACTGTTGCTGGAGGGGCTGGGTTCAAATCCCCTCTCTGTCACTGTTTAGCTATGTGTCTGTCATAATTAAATGAAATCACTGGTCTCGAGCACTCTCTGCTCAGTCCCAGCAAAGAATAAGCCCCTGATAAATGTGAGCTGTTATCACTGTCATAACTGAAGTGCATTTGGTACTGACCGCTTGTAACCTGATGCCCTCTCTTTTTCCTCCACGTCCACTTCTTGCTGTACAACCCGCTGAGATAACATCATTATTATCAAGTTCAAATGGTCTAACTGCTGGCCTCTAAATTCAATCTAGAATCTAAGGACTCTCTGGCCCTGATGCTCATGCCAACAGCCCCAAGTGATCTCCAGATTTTTAAATGTCATTTAGTTATAAAACACAGGACCAAAAAAAGCATTGGGGGTGGGGAGGGCAGTGGCGGATGAGCTCAAACTTTGCAAAGTTGGACCAACAACAGTTACCGCAAAAATGGAGGGAGCTTCTGAGAAGTCTGGCTAGGCTGCTGTGAACGATTTCTTTGCTGTTTCTCAGTGCTGTTCTGTGGCAATCCCAGGGGCTCTGCTTTACCCTAGGCTGTTTGGAATGCATACATTTTCTTTCAGGAGATAGGTTGTGGGCAGCATTTGTTAACCAGTAACTGGGAGCATACAGTAAATGACCCAGCTTTTCAAAGTCATCGTCTGACAGGTAAAATGGATACGTCACTCCATCTGACCCCCAAAGATTGGTCAGTGGATCTGAAAGAGTCATTGTTTAATTATGGGGGAGATTAATGTCCTTCTTTAATATTATACTATCTAAACGACTGGAAGGTTCCAAGGAGAGCCCAAACCATAACTTTATTTTTAATCTAGGCTATTCTTATGCTATAAAAATGATGCCAGTGCTTACTAGGCATGTCTTTCTTTCTTTCTTTTTTTTTCTTTTTGGTTTTTCTTTGTATAGACCTGGCTGCCCTGGAACTCACTCTGTAGCCCAGGCCGGCCTCAAACTCAGAAATCCGCCTGCCTCTGCCTCCCAAGTGCTGGGATTAAAGGCATGTGCCATCACTGCCCGGCTTGTCTTTCTTTTATTTTTGGTTGTGAGCCTAGCCTTTAACGGCTGAGCCATCTCTCCAGCCCATGTCTTTCTTATCTTTACATCTCCTATGGTCCCTTAGCTATGTTGGGTGCTTTTATAGGTTGTTGGTATTTGTATAAAAGACAATAAAAGGAATTTAATAGTTCTTGTATATGAGAAAGTTAGGCGGTGAGGTGGAGATCAGGAGGGAACTGTTCAGGGCCAGGCACTGTTTTCTGCAACCCAACTCTGCAGGAGCCTCAGCTTTCCCTGCAGGGTCTCAGGAAGGCGGTTCACTTCTGTCTCTCCACAGCACAGGGCAAGGATGGATACTTCTAGAATCTATCAAAAAACATTCTTTCCTACTGTATATCACTAGTCCAAATTAGGTCATAAGCCTACTCTTGAGCCGAACTCAAGGCCTGGGGATGGGGTAGGGGAAGGTCCTGTACTGATTGGCTTAAGGCCATCCACTTTGACAAGGTTAAGTAGAATTTCTCTTAGAATCCTCAAGCCACTCCTAAGAGTTGGGGAGGGAAGCAGGGATGGTTTGCCCTGAAGCTATTGCGCTGAGCCCATTAACAACTTGGAAACCCCAGCTAGCACAAGTTTATCTGCCAGAGGCACAATTCCTACCCATTCTTTACAAAGCCTCAGAGAGCAGAACTGAGGTCCTCAATGGGCCAGGGTCCAACCTCTAGTCTTCTAGTAAGTAGTAGAGTTGAGATTTCCAGGTTTTCTGATTCCAAAGTCCACCCTCCCTCCAACACCCTGCCTGAGGGCCTGAGGGAATGAACAAATAAACATTAGGTAGAGGCAGGTTCAGTTGCCCTGAAGGAGTAAGGGCAGTGAAGTGTAGGGGAGACTTGTGTTTGAAGTGGGCTCCTCCCACAGGCACTGGGACACTGGGAAGGTATTTTACCTCTTTACCTGTTTCCTCTGCTGTGAAATGGAATTGTACTTCGTGGGTATGAGAACTAAGCGGGGCTGTCCATTTAAGGAATGCCCTTGGCCCCAAGGAGGTCAGCACTCTTAGTATAAACAAGTATGTTTTGGGGGCAGTTGGTCATTTGAATAATTGACTACAAAGCCACACCCTGTGTCCTCCTACTTAACTACAAGAGAACAGGAGTGTCTACAGATGAGTGCCAGAGTTCCTGAGTGCCAGAGTCACAGCGATTTTGGATGTGGCGAACACTTGCAAGCTTACGAAAACTCACTCGCAGGCAAGTTAAGGAAGCATTTAGAGAAGCCAACAACAAATGGCTCTCACTCCTCAGAGCCTAACTGTACCCAGTTCCAGTGTTGTCTACTCCCTTCTTCAGTCATCTCTGTAACAGTAACCCTGCCTCCTTGCACTTCCCATCCCTATCCCCTCCCCCCTTTGACTCTCATTTCATCCTCTTTTAGGATGCAAAGCGTGTAGTGAGTGACCAGTGTGTGTGTTTATCAGCTGGGAAGGCCTCAGGCCAGGATCATCTCCAAGCCCAAAGCCTGGCGTGGAGATTTTGAATTTTCTTCATCAAGGAAAACAGAAGGCTGAAGAGCCTGTGCTCACTGAATGAGTGGGCAGATGTTTAGACTCACTCACAGGATTGAAATGATTCCAGAGACAAAAGCAAGTGGTTAGTGTTGGCCCCCATTTCTGCAAGTGGGAAGCCATTCTTTCAGTTCTTCATTAATAAAGCCGTTCATTTGATTGGCATTACTTACTCACTAGCAGCTCACAGCGCTGTGGAGAGCCTGTGAAGAAAAGCAGCTCAATGAAGTACCTCAATTCCCAATACTGAAAGCAGCCAGTACTGGTGCCGCTTCATAGAGGAATCATTGTATAATACTGTATACATCTACGATGCATTCCTATTTGAGTTAACCCTTGGCAAATACCACTCAGGAGTATGTCAGGAGATAGTCCGTTGGTCTTTGCAGAATTTTAGATGCATTTCAAGCATATACAAAATGGGAAGAAAACAATGCATTCATGGAAAGGGACGGAGAGGCACTGTTTCAAGAAAACTACTTACTTATGTTTGAAGTTGATACTTTTTAGACTCTGGTGTAAAGTTTTGGCTTCAGAAGAG
Organism: Mastomys coucha; assembly: GCF_008632895.1. NCBI lineage: Eukaryota > Metazoa > Chordata > Mammalia > Rodentia > Muridae > Mastomys > Mastomys coucha. Next base: position 159,966,835 of record NW_022196904.1, on the reverse strand, counting down.
AAAGGTACTCTTGGTATGCATATAATATATACAACTGAGAACTTGAAAAAAAAAATGGATCAGTAACTGATGGGTAAGGAGAGTCTAGACCAACCGGATCAACTATACCTGTGGCGAGAATAACTTAAATGTTGTTGCTCCCCTCAACATGGGTAGTGTAGTGTGAGATTTGCTGTATTCCTCTATCTGTACTGCTCATTTGGGAAGGTGAAATGGGAATTTTCCATCTTACACACTCAGTTCTCTTCTGTAATTTGGCACACACAGACTTTTTCCACTGCATTTCTACCTGACTGGACTCTTGTCAGCCGGTGTGTGAGTGTGTGTACGTGCTTGTGTTTTAACAGCTAGGTATACTGTTATTGGTACTATTAGCTCATCTTATCTGCCTGCCAGAGTTCAGATTTGATTCTGGCTATGGGTACTCTACAGGAACAGGGCCCTGATACCCGCTCTTTGCGAGTCTGTAAACAGACTGCTGATAGACTGGACAGATTCACACATATAACAGTTCTGAAGCTTGTTAACTTCTTCTTGGGAGTGTTCGATGGGTGTAGCCACACAGTTATGAATGCCTCTGTTTTGACTTTAGCCTTGAGTCTGCAGCTGTGTAGGATCTGCGCCTTCTGGGACTCTTCGAGGCTGGTTGTTTCTCTATCATTCTCCGAATGCCAGCTCAAGGCTACCACATACTTTCCTGGAGGGAATTACCCCTGTGTCCTCCACACTCCCTGCACACTTAGTTTTGTTCAATAACCTTGATTATAAGAGACTGTGAACTTTACACACGCGTGTAATGACTAATCTTCATTGTTGATTCAATTCAGAACCACCTAGGAGGTGAACCTCCGGGAATGTATTTTGGGGCATTTCCACAAATGTTTTTACAAAGCAGGACAGATCAGTCCACCATGAATATGGGCTGTACCATCCCACAGGCCGGGGTCCTCAATCCGTACACATAAGAAAGCAAGTAGAGCAATCACATTCATTTCTCTGAATTCTGTATGATGGCTGGTACCAAAACAAACCTCTTCCTTGCTTTTATTGGGTATTGTATCAGAGCAATGAAAAGAGGCAATGAATGGGAGCTCCTTTTCATACAGTCAGAGAGAATCCTGTTATATTATAGGGCAATAGTGTTGAAAGAACCTAGGGATTCTGGGACAGCAAACTCAGCTGAGCCTGTAATTCTCTAGACTTCCCGGAACCTCACTGTCCTTGCTTCTAGATTCCTATAACTAATGGCCATTCTGTGGCTTTGAGGAACGATGAGGTGATATACCCAAGAGCCTTGAGGTTTTGCTTTATCCTAGGCACAGGGTGAAGGAAGGCCTTAAGAAACATCTCCCCTTGAGCAGAGAGCCCTCCAAGTGTGACTCTCTGAGTCTCCATGCTTGGAGAGATTAGGTACAGTTGAGCTGGCACAGGGTGCTGTCTGCTGAGTCACTTGTCTTGAGTCAGTGGTTGAGATGAATACAATATGGGTCTCTGGAGAGGGAAGATGCTGGCTGGGGCACAGTTCCCACCTCTTTGGCTGAAAGGTCTCCAGGCAAGAGCCAAGGACAAAAGATGATGGGAAGGCTCCTGGGGAAAGAAGCGTAACATTTCTGACCACCATCACTTTCTTTTCCCATTGTCTCTTGTCCTTCTCCTCTGACCAGTTCAATTTGGAACCAGCACAGATTTCATTCTGAGTCACTCTAGAGTTGTTCTGGTAGCATGCCAAGGTTACTATAACTCTTGGGATAGAAACACATTGTGGATCGACATTCTTGCTCCCACCCCAAGCACTGTACTTATTTAGTGGTAAACATATTAGGGATATGAGAGACTCATGAAAATGCCACCTGAACTGAATAAAACTCCATTCCCATTCTTGGGCTCAAAACAACAAAGGAAATTTGGGGATCTCTACACTAAGCTAATGACTTTAATGACTCGCGCATTCCTTATTATCTCATTCCTAAGAGTAATTTATTAAAGTTGAGTATGGTGCTAGGTGTTTTCTCTTATAGCCTTGATATTTCCAACATGTGAGAAATTTCAAGGTTTTTTTTTTTTTTAGGCCCTAAGACATCGTATTTTCATTCCATACATGCAAATCACAGCATTTCAACATTACCTGAAATCCTGGCAAAGTTTTCATTTTTCCTGTCTGTTTTTTCATCCTTCCTCCTGGCTTCACTTTAGCCTGGGGAGTGGCATGAGCGTTTGAGGAGCAGAGTTTCCCTGATGCCTGGAACTTTAGCAGCCTGCTCTGCTCCTGAAGGCTGCTGTTGTTCATGGGGATGGGTTTTTATGTGAATGTCAGGCATGTTGCAATAACCAGCCACAATGGGATAATCATGGCAATTTCCACCATTTGGTTTCTTTGTTTTTGTGATGTTACTGTATGCTTCATTTTATGAGTATTTTCTTTTCTTACGTGTGGTTGAACATGTCTATTGCCATCCTCGGCTTGGGCATTTGTATTTAAAAGGAGATGAAGACCAGAGAGAGAAGCTGGAAATTGACAGAGTGATGAAGCACAGTGCTCACTGTTCTATCCCCTTTCCCTTCACTTCTGCTGACAGACACTGTAGTGTTTTATAGAGTTTGTGTCTCCCTCCAAAAGAAATGAAGACCATAATAAGGTCTAAGAAAACAGTGCTGTGAAAACTAGGTTTCTCCTGCTGACGTTACTTATTATCGCAGATTAAGACCTAGCAATGCTTCTGCTGAAATGAGACACACAAAAACTGCCAATAGTCTTTCTGGTTTGGTTTTCTGGCCTAAGTCATTTGTGTCCTTGGAGGAGTCTACCTATTATAATGGTACATTATATTAGAATGAGAGTAGACTAGATTCTAAGGACCAGAGGAATTCTTTCTGTGTATCTTGTATGTGCTTGCGTGTTGGTGTGTGTGCACAAATCTGTGCACACACGTGGAGGCTGGAGGTCTGTGTATATGTCTTTCCCCTTTTATTTTATTTTTTTCAGTTGTGGACAGGATGTTTTACTGAACCTGAAGCTCACTGATATCGCTAGACTGGCTGGCCAGTAAGCTCCAGGGATTTGTCTGTCCACCCCCTCCCCAACTCCCAACCAGTGCAGGAATTTCAAGTGTGTACTACTGTGCTTGACTTTACATAGGTTCTGGGGGTTCAAACACAGGTCCCACACTCTTAAGGTGAACCTTTTACTGACTGAGCTATCTAGGTCTTCAGTCCCAGCCTAGCGGTATTATTCTAAGTGTCTGTGGCATCTAGTTCATTTCATCCACAAAGAGGAAGAGAACAAGACTCACTGTATACAGGCCTAACTGGAGGATGATGAGTGTAAGTAATATACTCATTGGATTCCAAGCTGGGAAGTCTTTGCTTTCTTGGGCAATCCACAGCGGGTCCACTAACAGTAGGTCCTTTTGTGACAGGCTTCTGAGGGCTCTGATGGAGCCTGATGGAAAAAGGGCTGTAACTTAGGTGGGATAGAAAGTACCACTGTACACAAGAAAAGTCTGCGAGGTGGGTGTGGCCACCCCTCCCAGCTTGTCTTCAAGTGAAACCCTGCTTGTGCCCCCACTTCTTTTCTTTCTTCTATCCCTTGGAAGATGTCATAGGGATCCACTCTGCATTCCACAGTCAGTTTTGGAATTGCCACCAGCATCCAATCCCACATATTAGGGTCCTCTCCCCTTTTTTAACCACTTTTCGTTTTCCACCCCTCACCCCCCTTTTTACTACAAGTATTTCTCTCTTGTTCCATGGGAGTTGACCACAGGTCCTGTTGAAGGGCTGACACTTTTTTTTAGGTTTTTTTTTTTTTTAAAAAAAAAGGCAAACAAATAGGTCCTGAAAGGTGAAGAGTCTCCCCGCGGTTACCCGCTCTGGAGTTTTATGGGAAGGAGCGTGTGTGCACGAACGTCAAGAGGGAGACACTGGCTGGCCGGGTGACCAGGAGCCCGCCCCCATCCCTCCCCGCCCCCTCCGGCGCTCACACTCAGGAAGCAGCTGGCTGCGGGCCGGCCCTCGCGGCCGCACACACATCCACACTCCTCGCCGGGCAGCCTCCCTCCCGCCCTCTTCCCCCTTCCCCTCTCCCTGCAGCCGCGTCCCTACTGCGCCGCCGGGGCAGCCCAGAGCGCGGCGCGCAAGGGCACCGGCGCCAGGGGCCGCGCACCTCGGGGCCGCGGCGGGCCCGGGTCCAGGCTCGCACCGGCGCTCTCTAGCCGCGACCCAGCTCAGGCGGCCAGCATCCCGAGCTCGGCCCCTCCAGGCATCGCCCTCGGCCCGGAGCGAGGATGAGCACCCCGGGCCAGGCTCGAAGTCGCCTCTCAACTTTGTAAAGACATGACTGGAGTGTGTTGGTGCGTAGCGCGGACAGGGAGCTGATGCGGAGAGTCGGCCCGCTGCCCTGCCTCCTCCTCCTCCCAGGGCCGCCGCCGCCGTCGTCGCAGCCTCGCGCGTGCACAAACACGGCCCTCGGGCCGCGGTTCCGCGCTCCGGCCGCGGGCTTGGATGCGAGTTTTCCTTTCCGAAGGAGGCAGAGCCCGCGTGGAGCTCTGAGGGGCTCAGCCTCCACCCACGCGTCGCTAGTGTTGTCACGCGCGGGCTGGCCGGGAGAAGGGACCCGCTCGCCTAGCTTTGTTGTGGAAATCCGGTTACCTGGTAAGTGGATGCCATAGGAACTTTGTTCCGCAGGCGAGGGACGGAGAGAGAAGGCGCTAGAGAGAGAGTGGGGGCGGTCAAGCTCCGAGACGCAAACTCTGGATTAGAAATAGTTTCTGCACGCTGGCTTGGTGGCATTCGCGCAGGTTTGAGGACACGAGCACTCCAACTCCTCCAGACTCAAGGGGCTTCTAGGGACTTAAGGCACACCTTACCGAGGCTGATGGCAATGCTCATTTAGCCATCAAACAGGCTGTCAGTTGCCTAAGAGCGCGAAGTGTAGACAGAAAGGAAACCCAACAAGGTGTGGAAGTTTCGCTTATGAGGGAAGAGTCTCCGTGCCTCTTAATAGAAAATACAGGTACCAGAAGGCTACACAATCAGGGCCAGATACAGGGCGCGCACCGAGGTCCTACTTAGGGAAACTTTGGCAAAGTGGGGGAGTGATGGGGTGGCTTTGAGGTCTTTAGCTGTCTTGAGGTCTTTAGTTGTCTTTCAGACTTCCACGTGTTTGTGGAGCGCCACGAAGGCTGTTTTCCACTTTTGCGTCTCATCCAAGTTAGTGTCCCTATTGTTCAGGGAGGTCCTCGGGTTTGGGGGCACAGCTACTAGTTAGGAGCGGTGCATCGACCTGCAGCCTCCAAGTTTTCAACTGTAACCTCCCACGCCACGAAATCGCAGACACATTCAGACACCAGCACTCCCCGCCGGGTTTGTCACCTCGCGTTTACATTTTTATGGGCCGGGGACAAAATGTCAGCACTGTTTGGGGAATGTCTGTCTCGAGTCCCCGCTTCAAGGCTCTGGTCCCTGTAAATGACCCTGTGTCTATTTTGAAGTCGGTCGGGACCACTTTCTGGAAAGCGTGAGTGAGCTGGTGGATCTCCTAGACACACACCTTGCCCCAAGCAACAGTTCCAAGTTACTCACTAGAGCTGACAAGTCACTCGGGGGACGAGGAACTCACCCAAGTGTCTGAAAACCTTGACCGGGGCGGATTTGTCATCCTAAGGATGATTCAAGTAGGTACCTGGAGGAAACTTTCGGAGGTTCCCCCCACCTCCCGCCCCGGCAAAAGGGTTGTGAGGTCGCGCCCTTAGATCTGCTAGTGTGCTTGGGAGGCGACAGCAGAACAACACCCGTGGGGGGGGGGCGCGGGGAGGGCAGTCGCCCCGTGCTCGGGACAGGGGCACAGTGCAGGGCCATGTGTACCCGAGTGCGGCTCCGGGTGCTCCGGCCGGCAGGGTCCCCCCGCAGCTCGGCTTCCTAACTGGCGGCTGGCGGCGGCCTTTCAGCCCCTCACTTACTCAGTAAGAGGTTGCACAACAGGAAGCCCGCATGAGTTTGTTTTGTTTTGTTGCGTTCGCTCGCTCGCTGGCTGGCTGACACGCCGCGGGTGGGGGGTGGGGACGGGGGCAGAGCGGGGGCGGCCTGGTTGTAGCGAGTACCCCGAAGGGAGGGTCCTGGAGCCTTCACCTCCGGACCCGCCCCCTCGCTCACCTCCAGAGAGCCCGGGGGAAAAGACCCAAGACCCCTGCGGGGCAAAAGTGTGTGGGTGTTGGTTGTGTGGGAGGGTGTCGAGGACACCAGGAGGGTTGTTCACCCACTGTCCAGGGGGCCACACATCTTGGCTCCGCTGCCCCTCTGCCACTCCTGGCTCCTCTGCTCTGCGTACCTCCTCTCCTGGCTTGTCCTTCTTGACATCAGCTAGGTCCCATAGAGGATAGAGGGTAGCGGGTCACTTCCGGAATTCTCGGGAGCAGTGCCTGCAGGGACTGCATTCCAGCAATGGCAAACTCTCTCCCGGAGAGGACACCTTCCCAATTCCTTCAGCTTTAGAACTTCAACAGCCCTTGAATTGGGGGGTAGTGGTCTCAGGTGGCCCTAGAGTTGATGGGGAAAGAGAAGTTTAGACAGCTCCCCCCAGTGGACCAGTTTCCCTTTGGGTTATGGGACCTCAGGAAAGCAAGATCTAGAGATGAAAGGTATTTTTTTTTTTTTTTTTTTTTTTTTTTTTTTTGGCCCAAGAACCCCTGCCAAACGTAAGCATCCAGGAAAAACACCGAAGCTCACAGTCAGAGCATTTCTTGGCCTGAAGGTGAACTTAAGACAAATGCAAACTTTCTTGTGTCTGCTCTGAAGCTTTGATGAGTCACGATTTCTTCATTGGGAAGTAACCAGGCCCGGTTCCCTAAATGTCTCCGTGCCCATTGGACTTCAGTTTTTAGACTAAATTAGGAGCCTTGATTCATTGTAAAAGTGAATTTGTGTTAGTTTAAAAATAAAAAATCTTACTCCTTTTTCTCTTTGGTTTCCTGTGAGGCTACACAAAGCAGGTGCACCCTGCAAAAGTTTGCAGAAAAACAGTGAAGGTTGTGCCTGTAAAGGCTTTAAAGAGAGAACTGTGTGAGAGGGCCCCCCCTTCTTCTCTAGTGAGAACTGCTGACACATAATGCCTTTACTAGAATCTGCCTCGGTTTTCATCTAGGCTAACTCTAAACCCCTCCCCTTGAATTGAAGGAGGCTTTATTCCCATTCTTATTGGTACTTAGTTCATGGCTTTTCTTTCCTGTCAGGAGGACTCAGGCCTTCAGAGTAATTAATTCGGTGTGCTCTGGGTTGATTCCCTCTCGCCTTGGTTCCCTTGAGATCAGTACGGATAGAGTGGCCTTTCTTCAAGTCATTGATTAGTTCAATGTTTCCACCAATTTCATTGGCGATTCTACCAAAGTTCTTTTTCTGGTTAGCAGAGGTTGGGTACCCCGGGGTTGGTTGGTCTGAATTCCAAATGGGAAGCAAGTCTCCTTGGATGAACTCTGGAGTCTACCTAGTGGGTGGAAACTTTGCCTGACTGAAAAAGAATGGGGAAGAGTTGAATAAATGAAAGTAAAGTTTTGTAGAAGTTCTGCCTTTGTTTATGTGGCAGACGGAATTGTTCAGTTTCAGAGGATAGGCCAGTGCTCTCACTCATTACCCCTCTCCCCTTCTTTATTACTAGTAAGGTAGGCCTGAGGGCATTCTGTCTACATTGGCCTGTCCTGTCATAGTTATTTTATTGATCACTGGAGTTGGAATGTTAGTTTATATTTCTCCAAGATGGCAAGAGTTATTTTGAAGGAGCTGATTCAGGAAGAGGTACCAGAGCCTACTCTTATCCTTTCTGGAGCAGTCATTTCCTGTGGTTCTGCAATTATTTTTCTATAGAGGAAGTTATAAGTAAGGTGACATACAGGCTTAATTTTATGTTTGGCTGGTTCATAAACTCAATCAGGACTGAAGTAAAAGGGAAAAAAAGGCACGTAGGTAGTCTTTGTAATAAAAATACAGTTTTTATTCAAGGAGAAAGAGACAAAATGAAAACTTGAACATGGTATTAAGATGAACTGAATTAGAAGATGCCACCATTTCAAGTTTTCCTAGTTACCCACTTTAGGCAGAGTTGACACACAGGCCAATATTTTTATTGAGGTAGAAAAAAAATCCATATGGAAGTGCACACCTGTTAGCTTCATAGACAGGACACAACCAACCTACTGGCCTCCCAGGAACATCTCTCACAGAACCCTCTAGTGGCTGCTCTGCTTTAAGGCAGGGGTTCTCAACCTGTGGGTTGCAACCTCTTGGTGTGCCACATATCTGATATTTAGATTATGATTCATAACAGTAGCAAAATTACAGTTATGAAGTACCAATGAAATAATTATATAATGGTGGGAGTGTCACTGCAACATGAACTATATTAAAAGGTCATAGCATCAGGAAGGTTGAGAACCCTAACTTCCCATATTCCTGTATTGAACAAGTGTCTTCTACTGTTGGAATCGTTCTAGCTTTGTTTGATCTGCACACAGCCTTATAGTAGGTCAGACTGTTTATTTTTTTTAAAAAAAGGAGATGGGAACAGTTTGGCTTAGAGACAGTAGTTGAGCCTTATTTAATTTGATAGAATTAAGGGGGAAATGGGTCATATCTGTACATGGTGACAGTCTGGTACCAATATGAGTAACATGCTTGGTGTGACTCCATGTCTTAGTCAGGGTTTCTATTCCTGCACATCATGACCAAGAAGCAAGTTGAGGAGGAAAGGGTTTATTCGGCTTACTTCCATATTGCTATTGGTCACCAAAGGAAGTCAGGACTAGAACTCAAGCAGGTCAGGAAGCAGAAGCTGATGCAGAGGCCATGGAGGGATGTTCCTTACTAGCTTGCTTCTCCTGGCTTGCTCAGCCTGCTCTCTTATAGAACCCAAGACTTCCAGCCCAGGGATGGCACCACCCACAAGGGGCAATTGAGAAAATGCCCCACAGCTGGATCTCATGGAGGCACTTCCCCAACTGAAGCTCCCTTCTGTGATAACTCCAGCCTGTGTCAAGTTGACACAAGAAACTAGCCAGTACACTCCAGGTGCACAAGAATAATGCTATAGAGTATGCATTGGTAGCCCTGGTATGAGGAGCCAACACCCAACAGCCAGCTGAGCCTGGTTCGAGTCCTGAATTGACTGTGAAAATTGACCATTAGAATGTCACGGTTCAGGCAAGACTATTGTGTCTACCCAGAGGAGGGGGCAGGATTTATATGTCAGGCTTTTTTCCTACTTAGAGAAAGGGAAAGAGAGGAGACTAGAAAGCATAGAGTTGTAATTAAACTGGGTCTACAGGTCACAGAGCATGGGACTCTTTATTGCACAATCATATGTCACTTATACTATATTTATTCAGATAACAAATAATAAGGACAGACTCCTATGATATATCTCATTTATATTCTCTGCATAATATGAACAGTATAAGTACAGTAAATATATACATGTTTAAGGGTAGTATTGAAGTATATGTATGATAAGTCAGGTATGAAAACGACAGTAAATGACAGTCTGTGTAAATTCAAGCGCTTGGGGGAGTTCAAAGATAAATTAGACCTAACCACAAAACTCAGTAAGAATTTAGACAGGGAAATAAGACAGGCAAGTAGCCACAATGCACTGTAGAATAGTAGGACTGTGAACGAAAGACGTGTGTGGAGTAAAGTCGTTAACATTTGTAGGGTTCTTTTATGTTCTTGGCACTGTGCTTAAGAATATGACATATAGTTTTCATTTGTTACTCCATAGTGTCCTGAGCACTCCATAGTGTGAATATTCCCCCTTGACAGATAAGAGACATGGAGACCAACATAGGATTTTGAAGGACATAAAAACGGCTTGAGAGTGAATCAAAGTGGCTTTGGGGGCGGTTCAGTTGGTAAAACACTCCCTCGAAAGTGCAAGGATCATGTGCAGAAATAGATGAATGTTTTCCCAACCTTTTCAGCAGGAACAGAATTCCACTCCTAGAGCCTAGATAAAAATGTCCCATGTGGTGATGCACTCGGTAAAGCTAGAGCTGGGGAGGCAGGGGCAAGAGGACCCATGGGAATCACTGGCCAGCCGGTATGGCTTAACTGCTAAGCTCTAGGTCAAGAGAGCTAGAAGCTTAAAGAAGGTGGACTGCATTCCCGGGTTTGGCGCTTATGATTGTCATCTGGTTTCTGAATGCATATGCAAATCCACCCTTCCACGTTCATCTGCACGCATACAGTACATGCCCGAGTCCATATTTTTACTATGGCAATAGAAAGGATTATGGGAAACTCTGGAGGCAGATTTCAAGGCATTGTGTAAGAGCAGCAGTCCAATTATATTCTTCTGTCTTGAGAACAAAAATTAGAGGCTTTTTCTGCAAGGGCTTGAATCTCAGAGACGTCACACAGCTGAGCACATACTTCAGATGAAGAAAGTAATGGTCCATTCTTGTCTGCTGTGATCTCTAGGCCAAGAACATGAAAGCTTTGCGCCTCCCTTCAGGGGCAGTAAGCCTTACAGAACCACAGATGGACAGATAGGCATGAGCACAAGGTCTGACCTTGTCCAGGCTCCTTGATAAAGTGACCAGTATTTCTGAACATCAGTGGTTTTTTTATACTCCTGAGCCAGAGCCTCCAGGTTTCATTTCTAGGCCTGCTGACCACTGTACACAGAAACCAACTGGAGGCGGGGGCTGAGGACGACTCTTGCTGTTTTTGTGTGTGAAGAAGTAGATTAATGTTTTCCCAGCCTTTTACAGCATGACCAATAGGCTCCACTCCTGTCTGTAACTTGGCTGAGTCATTCATGAAGGTTTAAACAAAATTTTTAATAAATATGTTGTCATGTTGGGTAAAGGCCTAGTCATTGTTGTGGACATTCATACTTCTTCCCTGATGTCAGTGAACAGAATTAACAGTGTAAAAACGTCTGTGTACCAGTGACTAAAAATACTTCTGCTGGTTACTTTTAAGCAAGTAACTACAGTAAAGGAGAGAAATTGCTCACTATATGTGTGGCAGAAATTCTTTAACAAGCTTGGCTCTTTGGACTGAATGATCAATTGTGCTTCTAGAATCTTCTGCAGGTAGCTGTTTCTTACCCTTTTGAGAAAATCGTGGTTTCCAGCTTTACAAATACCATTCCTGAGACTGAGTGGTAGGTTACAGCAGCCAAAGGACAAAGAGCCCTCTTGTCATTTGGGCAGAGTTTGCTTCCCGCAGATTTCTTTGTGTGAGGACGGATTTTCATATTTCCTTTGCAAAGAACGTTCTCCAGCCAGGTTCCCCGATTTTCTGTTTTCTGAAGAAGAAGCCTTTGTGTCTCAAATGATGGCTATGTGGGGAGTTAGTCCTTCAGTGCAGGTAATTAATTCAGGGTGACATCATAGGGGATGAGTTCATTTTTTCCGTTTCGGATTCTTCATCTCAGGATTTGATGGTTAACTCGTATTAGGAACACATTTTGAAAAATGTAGTTCTTAAAAATCAAGCAGCGTTAACTTACAGACAATCCCATATTTTGGTTATACTCTCAGGGTATGGCTTTACTTTTGGAATGGATATCTATACTCTGCAACCAGGAAGATCTAAAAATAATCAGTAATTGCTACCGCTATTGATGTGCATGGGTCTTTTGTCTGTCTGTTCACTGCATGCATACCTGAGCCCTGGAAGGCAGGATATGTTTTTTTGTTTGTTTGTTTGTTTGTTTTGTGATCCCCTGGATCTGAGTTAGATGGCTGTGAGTTGCCAGGTGGGTGCTAGGAACTGAACCCTGGTCCTCTGAAGAGGTACTCTTCCCCTCTGTGCGTCTATTTAGATCACATTGTGAGTTGTTTAGATGCTTTTCCTGTCAGTTGCTTGGGAGTTACTTTTCATCACACATGATTGATTGCTGTCTATTGAGTTGTGACAGATAGCAGTGTTAGAAGTGTAGCTTTGTAGCTTTTGATCTTAAAAACAAACAAACAAAAAACAAAAACTAGGCTTGCTGATGAGGGGGAGACAGAGGCAGTAGGATCTCTATGAGTTTGAGGCCAGCCTGGTCTACAGAGTAGCCAAGGGTACCCAGAGAAACTTTGTTCTGAAAAAAACAAAAACAAAAAAACCAAAGCAAACCCAAAAAACGAAAACCAAAAAAACCAAAACAACAACAAAAAATAAAGTTGAGGCAGAGGCAGGTAGATCTCTTGAGTTCAAGGCCAGCATGATCTAGAGTGAGTTTCAGGACAGCCAGGGCTACACAGAGAAAGAAACCTTGTTTCAAAACATGAAACCAAACAAAAGCCAAAATGTCAAACTTCCGAATGTTTTCTTTATTTTACATTGTTCTGGGGTTTCTTTTACTTTGATTGTTTAACTCTGGGGTACCCTCAGCTGCTGTTGGTAGGTGTTTGGGTCAGCAGAGTCTAAAATGGTTTTCTGGCCCTAGGTTTCATTTCATTTTAGCTGCATGATCCGCCATAAAACACACCGTGTATCTTACCCCAAACACTATCTGCATATAGAGATGTACACGTGCAACTTTTCTTTTCTTTTCTTTTTTTAGTTTTTGAGACAAGGTTTCTCTATGTAGCCCTGGCTGTCCTGGAACTCACTCTGTAGACCAGGCTGGCCTCGAACTCCAAAATCTGCCTGCCTCTGCCTCCCAAGTGCTGGGATTAAAGGCGTGTGTCTCCACTGCCTGGCCCTGCAATCGTTCTTGACTATTACTCCTCATGTACTCTGATAGCTTCAAATATATTGTGGTCTATTCTATTTAATTTATTTAAATACCTTTTCTACTGAGTAACTGATTCCACAGTGGATAGCAGCCCAGTTTGTAGAACACTTCTTTAAAATGAGTACTTTGGTAACTGGAGGCCTTAGGAAGTCAGCATATTCCAACCTAGGCTAGGCCAATCCATGAGTACCTTCCTGAACTTTTGTTGTGCTGAAAAAAAATTTTTTTTGGCTTCAAGTTCATTCTAAGTTTTTATGATGCTGACTTTTTTTTTTTGGATTGACTATTCTTTGTAAGACCACAGCTTTCTAGACTTTCCTGTACTCTGATGAATTAAAGACTGAGGCCAGGTAAAGAGACACTTCTCAATTATGGCTAAACCCAATGGCATTTGGTTGAGTAGCAGTCTTTGAGAGTCCTGTAGACCACCAGAGGTATGAGAAATGCATTTTGAGGGGTGGGGGAGCTATATAGCTTCACTACTGTTCCCTGCATTGTCTCTCTGAAGAGTCAGGTTTTCTACCAGCCATTGGTCTGGAATCACTGTCTTTGTCATCTGAACCACTCACTGTGTGGATCTTCAGAATCTTGCTTCTGATGTTCAGACAAACTAGAATGGATTCCCCAACTAGATGGCTACTGTCATTCTCCTCTTCACCCTTTCTTCTGCCTTGACCATACTTACTACCCACAGTTAAAATTGCATTGTCAGTTATTTTATTCTATATGCATGAAAAAAATGTCTGCATTTTAGAGATAACTTACAAATACAAATTTCGAATAGTTGAAATATATTGATCATGAATTACTTTGGAGTTTAGATCCACAGATGGATTAAAGTCAGAGTTTCGTTTTAAGAGAGTCCCTGATGTCGATTATAGTGCCTTTTCTAAGTGGACTTTGGAAAACTACCTGGTGAAAGGACTCATTGTCTTACTAATTAGTGTCAAAGTGAGATTCGTCTGATTTCATGTTACCAGTGATTGTTTTGTTTGAGTAACACTGATACATACTAATGTTCCGAGTAAATGTGGTAACAGTCTCATGGTCATCATTAGGCCTTAGGATACTTGGGTAAAAAGATCTGCACATGCTTCTTTGAGTTTCTGCTCTACAGCTCAAATATGAGTTAGCTTTCTTTGGTGTAACTTCTGTGTCTTTGGAGGCTTCCCTGAGTACAGTTATGAACCCACACAAGGAGTAAACTATACCTTGCTCTGAACCTGTTTACCAGAATGTATGACCTTCCAGTTTTGGTCTAGAGCAATGGTACTGTCCACAGCTGATACATTTCCTCCATAATGTCCTCCAGCCTCATGGGCTCGTGTTTGCACTTTCCTCTTGTTGAAATTGCAGACAAGAATCACTCTGATTTATTGGTGACATCTAATATAGCTGTGTTTATATTGTTGCCAATAAAATGACTTACATGATTGGTTTTTGTTTATACAATCTTTACCGAGGAGTCAGTCACCTGTGCTAGAGCAAGGTACATTCTGCTTATTGAAATGAACTCTTGGGATACAAGAACATTCAGCTCTATCTGTCCTTGATTAAATTGCAAAATGTGCTTCACACTGAAGCCGTGCATGAGAATACTTATATTATCCATCAATAGGTTTTTTATTTCTATATTCTTCTGGCTACAAAAGCTGTAAGAGAAGAAACCCAGGAGAGTACCATGGGCCTATTAAACGATAAAGGCAGTGAGGTTGAAATGACAGAGCTTAATGAAATGATACAATCATTAACCCAAAAGGGGAAAATGGAAAGACTAGCATGTTATAGATGGCTTAGACACATGCATACATACACTAACGTGAGTGTACACATGCACACACAAGTGCTTGGGAAGAGCACATACTGTCCATGTGCACACGCATATATGTAAATATGATCATATTCAGGGTCAGTTTACTCTCTGACTGGTATATTGTGCTTCGTTAAAAAGATTTTTTTTTTTTTTTGGTTCAGGATAAAAAATGCTTTCAGCATAAGGAATGGAAAATATAACAAAGGCTAAATCTAGCCTAAGGAAATGAAATGATGTATGAAAATTAATAATTAACTGGCTCATCAGATGAATTATGACTCTAGATGAGTCTATTAATGATATTTACTAAGAAAGGGCCTTTGGCTGTAAATAGGTTCTATGGAAGTTGTTTCTGGAGTTTTCTTAAATGGATGAGTGAACATTGTTTCATTTGTTTAATCTCTCTTAGTACATAAGGAACAGTGCCTGGAGCCCTGGAGAGAAGGTGGGGTCAGGATTTTATATTTTGATCAAAGTTAACACTTTCCCAGGAAATGAGTGGCGTTATGAAATGGTTTTCTACCTGAGTTTCCTTGAGGAGGTTATGTCATTTCCTCTCTGACCTGGATTTCAGGAGCTGTGTCTTAAGAGTTTTGAAGTGATTGAAAGGAAAGACTTAGTAACTCATTAGCAGAGTGAACATTTTCATTGTGAGAACCAATGGGGTATAAAAATCTAAATTTGGCAAAACATCAGATATGAAACACCTGAAATTTATATTTCTGAATGCTCTTTGCCTTTTCCTTTAAAAATTATTTTCCCCTTTTTGTTGATAGTCTTGAGTAGAGTATTTGGTCATAAAACAGGGGGGAAAGCCTGTGAAAGTTTTTAAATAAGAAGAGGCAGCTAGAGAGATGGCTCAGTGGTTAAGAGCACTGGCTGCTCTTGCAGAGGACCCTGGTTCAGGTCCCAGCGCTCACAACTGTCTCTAACTCCAGTTTCAGAGGATCTGACACTGTCTTCTGGCTCCATGGCCACCAGTCAGGTACATGGTGCAGATATAAGAAAACATATAAAATATATGCAAATACATCTTTGTTGAAAAGAGGTCTGTTCAATGGAATTTTCCTGGTTACATTTAGGATACTGCTAGCTGTGATTTTATCTTCTTAGAATATTCATTTAATGCTGTGTTCCTTTTTTTCCTGGTTAGTGCTGTCTTTTTGTGTAGTGTTAGGGGAGGGCCCTCTCTCCCACCATTGCCTCCTCCCATGCACCCAATGTTGCTTGAGTTTTGTTGGTAGAGTGCGCCGCTGTTTTTGCTTCTATTGCTACAAAGTTCCTCTAGATTTAATTCCTAAAAAATATTGGATTCTTCATATCAGTTTGTTATTGTAGTAAATGAGTGTTTAAAAATAATCTTCTTTAGTATTAGAAAAAAACTGCCAGAATATCAAGAAACCATGGTGATTATGGTCAGGGTTTTATGGATGGAGAATTGTTAGTTCAGGAAGCTTGTGACTTACCAGGGTAGGTCTCAGCATCTTGACTTCTCCAGTGTTCCTCACTGATATTAAGCCTAAGTCTTACCTAAAGCTGAGTAGTTTATTCCTCCTTTATTGCCCTGTGGGCTTGGCATGATATTGTGATCAATGGCCTCAGTGCAGAAGTATATAAAATATTACACTGTGAGTAAAAACAAAATTGATTTCTGTGGACTAGTATCTAATGCTTGAAAATCTGTTGACATAATTCACGTGAAAACTGGAATTGTAGTCGTATTTCCCACGTGGCTTGCTTGTCTCCCATTTCGTGGGTGGTTTTGCCTCACGTAGAAGTGCTGTGGAATTGTAGTTGTATTTCCCACGTGGTTTGCTTGTCTTCCATTTCGTGGGTGGTTTTGCCTCACGTAGAAGTGCTGTTCACTCCACTTTCTGGCTGCTTCATTGTCTTTTAAGTACATTTTTTTTTTCTTCTTTAAACCTAAGGCTGTTTCAAATATGAATGCAAGTTACAAAAAAAAAAGAAGCAAAATAAATATTCATGTAATAATACAGGTGTGAGTGCCTAATGCTTGATTATGTTCTTAACTTTATGAATTTCCTTCTTGTCAACTCTTCTTAATGACTGAGCCTAATGCTGGAATACTTAGTGATGCGTTTTTGATCCAGATTTTGATGACAACTGCTTGTGTATGATGCTGGTGTGAAAGTGACTCTTTTCTAACAAAACAAAACAGAAATGACCACAGTCGACAAATCTGCTGACACTTGCCACTTGGAGGTGGTTTAAGTGACTCCAGTCGTTTCGGACTATTCTTCAGTTTCAAAATATTTTCAGTATGGCATGATTATTTGCTTTTTTCCCCCTTTTGGTGGGTAATGAATAAATGCTTCCTACAAATGTTCAGAGTGCTCAGAAACTGCTATTTCATGAATGAGTGGCGAATGGATAATGGTTTGGACTCTTGCTCCAGATCAATCAATAGAGGAAGAGAGTGACCAGTAATAAGCCGCAGCTCCACGCACACACAGCCAACAATGTGCGGGGAGTTTTCCATTGTCAAAGAAGAACAGTCTTAGAGGCACTTTGATAGCAGGCTCCGTTCTTTCTGTATTGTAAATGAACTTCACTCTTGCAGGTTTGGATACTTGTCTGTTGGTGGGATGTACAGTGGAGGGAGAGTGGGAGGGGTTGCTATATGCCAGAGAGAGTTTTCAGTGGATTTTCAGCAAAATAAAGAAATAAAGAGTGCATTCCAAATTTGGAATTTAAATTATGTACAAAGAGTCTCAGCATAGGCACCCTATGCTGGAACTCTGTAGACCAGGCTGGCCTCGAACTCAGAAATCCACCCGCCTCTGCCTCCTAAGTGCTGGGATTAAAGGTGTGCACCACCACAACTGATGAAAGAAACAGTTTCCTTGAAAACAGTTTATTTCGGTGGTAGCCTTCTCATGATAATTGGTGCAGTCGTTTCTTTAGGAGTTGAGTTGAAAATACTTGTTGGAGACCCCAAGTGGATCATACAGCGAGAAGAAATCCCAAGACTTGAGAACATGTGGATGTTACTGTGACAGTCTCAGTGTCATCTTCCGGGTTTGTTCAGCTTTCCATGACTGTCTTGTCTCTATAAAAGACAGATTGGGGATGTTTCAGACATCATAGAGGCAGCATCTTGACACCTGGCCACATCCTCCAGCCCACACAGCAGAATGACCTGTTAGAGAAGGGAGAGCCTTCCTTAGTGATTTAGAACCAGGGAGCCTTGATATCACCACATAGAAGTAGTAGAGAATGACATTCTGTAGACACATCAGTACATTTTTTTCTGTTCCCAGTGGAGGATCCCCAATTGTATGGGATACACAGCAACACAGTAGGACTTTTTGTGAATGTACTGCGCATCTCACTTTTAAGAGTTCTCATCTCTTGTGCTTTCCAGTAGGTATTGTTTATAGTGTTCTCCTTTCCCAGACTCTCATGTAGAAGGCAGAATATTGTGGCATTGATCTGTTTCTAGCCCCATAACTTAGGATCAATATGGATCTAAGACCCTGCTGCTGCTGTCATTATTTAAAAATAAGGTTAAACGAAAAAAGTAATATTCCCATGCCTAGACGTTTTGCAAATCTGGGCACTGTGAAAATGTTCCTCTCGGAAGGAAGGTTGTGTTTGCTTTGCTATTGTTCGCTGGGAACTTCAAAAGCTCAGTCCCAAAGCTCTCAGAGGGTGGTGCTCTGAGTGTCCAAAGGCACACTGTAGCGAAAGGGAAGTGTATGGACAGATCCCTTTGGGGACAGAGTAGGTTTCATCTTGCAAGCAGTCATCAGTGGACTGGTGGTTGATGCCAAGAGCACCATATTGAGGAAGGCACAGATCAATGTAGCGATGATCCGCAATCTAAGCCTCCCATGAATGCAGAAGTGAAGCGTCCTTGCCAAGGAGCTGTGTGTTTTATAATCTTGCTCTACACACGAGGCCAGCTTGCCAGCTGTGGTTCTTTTTTTTGTCCCAGGATAAATGCTATACAAGTTGAAAAATTACTGTATCTCACTTTCAGTTTTACCATTTCCAATGCCTGCCTTTGTTTTTGTCTTAAACAGACTTATCACCTATCCCATGGATAAGTTACTTGACTCGCTCTGAAAGAATCGATAGTGCCATTGGATATTGATCAGCGTGGCCTCAGGGCTTTCAGAATGAATGGAAGGTCATGTGGCATGAATCCCCACCGGACATCAAGAACCCAACAGGGGCCTGGGCTACTCGGTGGTCAACACATCCCTCCCATCAGAGCCCACTCGGGCTCTCCCTGCTCCTCTTCCTGTGCCAGCACGCAGAGCCCCGGTATTGGAAGTCTTGCTAATGGTCTTCACCTCAAGATGTCCTCGGGAGCAGGGATGGCTCCTCAGAGCAGCGTAGCCACGAGCCCCCTCCATCTGCCTGCCCTGAGCCCCCGGAGACAGTTACTCACCAATGGGAAGCCTCAGTTTCAGGTCACCCCGGCTGCTGTCCTGGCAGCGTCGCACACTATAAAGCCCAAACAGCAAGAATTTGGAGACCCCTTCTCTCCAAATCCCGAGAAAGGTAGGATTGTCTCTTTGGAATCTCTTCAAGATGGGAACGTTTCATCGACCCCTTGTCTGCTGAATGCCAGCAAGTTCTATAGAAAAATATATGTAATTCAGTATTAGAGTCAAGGTTCTTCTTGTGCTTGGGGAAGGATTGGGTGCGTACTTCTGTATGTGTGCGTAAGCGACAGGTACAAGTGTGGAGTTGAAGCAGAGTGGAAGGTAAAGCAGACCCAGCTTAAAAGGGAAATAGGGAGGAGGTGATGACTGACAGGGCGGGAGCTGGGTGCAAAGTCTGTCTTCTGCATGCATGTGCCTCTGCCCTGACTTCTGAGGGTGGAGGGGTGGATTCTACAGGTAGTGGAGGACAGGGCCTAACCAGAATCAAAGCTGGTGTTAGATGTACTAGAAGAAAAGCTGTGCTCAGGAGGAGAGGACCACAAAGGAGTCATTTTAGTACCCAGTAAAAAGAGGAGTCAGTAAATATAAATAAGAACAATTTAGAAGGGAAATCAAAAGAAGGGGAATAATGCAGAACTTCTCTCCTTATACTGGGGATTGGAACCATGGGCTCAACAGTGGTGTGCTAGGCAGCTGCGCCACCAATGAGCCCTGTCTCCGGCATGTATTTAAACATTTATTTGAAATTGGTGAGGGACTAGAAAATGTGGTTAATTTGAAATGTAGCATGTGTACTAAATTCAGTAGTGATTGGATTACCCTATATTTCAAATTAAAGAGCAGTTGTTGAGGACTAGCACACCATTTGAATGACGTCCCTTCTCTAGCAACTAACTGGTGTGGCCTTAATGGATTTACATCGCAGATGGTGTGTGTACGGTTAGGGTTAGGGAAAAAAAAGAGCCTATGTCCTACATAACCACAGCTTTCATGTGAAATGGCACTCTGCATAAGGTACCTTGTCAACTCGTATTAAATGTGTTTATCCTGCACTAGAGTTAGTAGCGTGGTTCTCCATGGCCACTTACCCTGGTAAGTAAGGTGAATGATGAATAGTAGCGGACACATAGCCAAAGGCGGTGTGTGGAGTGTGTGGCCATAAATGAAGAGATGAAAAAGGAGACAACCCACGACAGTACACGTACGTGGAGCTTTTATATCTCTCCTTTACGCTCTTACTTACTTCTTAATTACTTATATTTAGTCTGAGTTCCGCTTGGAGTTGTGTGCTTTCCTAGAGGGACTAGTAGTTAAGTTCAGGTAAAGTTTGCCTGGGGGCCTTTTCTAAATAGTCTGTCACTGTTAGGCTACTGGGCTCATGGGCTAGAACGCTGAGTTTCTTCCTACCAAACTCCACTGTTTGGTTTTAGAGGCGCTGCACCAGTGACACCTCTCAGCTCGTCTTGGCTAGGGGGGTCGCCGCTTCTTTTATAGGTACGGATGTCCATGTGGCTGGCAGTGCTAATGTGATAATATTAATAACCTGCGTTTCTCATGTTAGGTATGTGTCAGGCAGCATGTATGTGTGGATGCTTTCCAACACAGACTTCAGAGATTGCTCACCACAGTCCAGAGTGTGTGCTACAGTGATTAAGCCAGTGGAGGTCCAGAGAGAACAAGAATGAGTTCAATCTCTCAATATTACTTGGACAGAAGAAGTCATAATTATGACCCCGGTTTAAAGTGTGCTTCAGAAACTTGGGTTAAGTGAGCTTAACTGAGTGAGTCATGGGGCCAGCGTATCTTGTAAGGCGTGTAGAACAAGCGTCGATTCCCAGTTCTTCCCCCAAGGCTTGCTTGCTCTTCGCTAGCAGACGGTGCCTGGCTTCCCGTCAGCATGCTTGGAGCACAGCTGAGTTCTCACAGATAAGAAACTGGGGACAGTCCGAAGTTATTCTTCTCAGCCCTGCATCTTGGATACTGTCAGTGGTCTTGGTGAGGCCAGAAGTGGTAGAATTCTTTCCTGCAGATCTTGTCGGAATTCATAAATTAAGCCAATAACCACTGGTCTGGGATTGCTTAAGCTCCGTCTGAACGTTTCTCAACAAATAACTATTGAAATAAGTATACATTGTTGGGGATCTGCTGTTCTGGAAGACTTGCCATTAAGATGTCCACCCCTCAGGCTGTTTGAGGATTCGGACAAATATATGGGCAGTTCAAAATGAAGCTCAGCGAGCTCTCTGAGAGGGGCACACTCAGAATAGTGTGGCAGCCTTTGTGTGTGAGAGTGTGTGTGTACGTGTTCAGGCGGATGTGCACGGATGTGCAGACTAGAGGTCAGTGTTGGTGTCTTCCTCAGCTACTTTCCAACTTACTTCTTTCTTCCTTTTCTTTTTAAAAGACAGAGTCTCTCGCTGAGGCTGGAGCTCACTGCTTGACCAGGACGGTGCCCAGCACTCTCCAGGGCTCTTCTCATCTTTGCTTCCCCAGCTCTGCAGTTAGAGACATGGCTCACTACTGGCATTTACGCTTGTGCTGGGGAATCTGAACTCAAGTTCCCACAGTTGCACAGCAGTCACTTTACAGATAGAGCCATCTCTCTAACCCAGTCTGTCAATGTTGAGAGGACTCCCATCCTGGTGATAGGTGGATCTAAGGGTGAGTAGGATGTCTAAGCTCACACATTTGAAAGGTGAAGTACTGGCCTTGCAATGTCCTCAATTGCACACATGAGAGAGTGTGAGTATGTTCATGCATGAGCCGGCAAGGCATGTGTGTGTGCATACGAGGGAGCTTTCTAGCACTTGTTTTGGATAGGGAGACGCACAGTCCAAGCCTGGAGGGGTGCAGATTTCTACCTGGCTCCACATGGCTTGGAGGCGTGGGGTTTTATCAGAGCTGACACTGGAGGAGAGCCTACAGAACACAGCAGATCAAGAGTCTGCAGTGATGCACCAAGAAGTGTAGCTGTGTCTGAGTGAGGAACTGAGTACCAGAAGAGCTGGTGGTCAGGTTCTTGTCTGAAGGTGAACAGGCTCCAGACTCGGGAAAAGCTACTGTTTCAGTGCGAGTCCAAAGGCCAGAGCAAGAAACTAGTGTTCCAGTTAGTTCAAAGGCAACAGGCAGGAAAGGGTTGCCCCTCCATGGGGGGAGGGTCAGCCTTTTGCTCAGACCACCAGAAGATTGGAAGCTCTTCCTTACCAAGGAGGGCACTCCCCTTCCGCAGCCTGCTGATGTGCATGGTAGTCTCATCCAGAAGCGCCTCAACATGAACGGAGAATAATGTCTTACCAAACATCTGAGCACCATGTAGTCCAGGTTATTCACACAGAACACCATGCCGTCCAGGTAGATTCACACAGGATTGGCCGCAAGTAGAGCCTCATTGCATTGTGGTACTGCACAGTTTACACAGCAAGAAGAAAGAGCTTTTCCTGCGTCCGTCCTGAGAGTGAAGGTGCAAACTCTCGGAGCTGTCTCCAGGGATTGTTAACAAGGGGAGACCTGTGGGAAGTGTAGATTTGAATGTTACTTCTATTGGTTAAGGATTACATCCCGCTAACCTAGAAACACAGATCGCAGTGGCGTCACCATCCTATGGTGTGAGTTCCAAATGATAGCATGGGGTCACTGGCACACCACGGGGAACGTCAGGAGTCCTTGAAGGAATCTGAGAATTATCAGAGCATTCTTTTCTTAGCAGGTAAATGTCTCACTAGCAGAGATGGACACTTCCCATGGTAAATTTCATTATATTCCTTTTGGTGGTCTTTGCAGAGCTGCAATCTCAGCAAGCACTTTTTAATTCCTGTTCCTGAATGCATTATTCACCATAGAAGGTAGATAATGCAAGTGTCCATCATGAGATGAATGCATAGATGTATGGTGAAGATGCGTGGCGACAAAACATGAAAAGGAAGGAAATTCTGGCATATCTCCTAACACGTAAATGTTGAGTAAACTGTGCTAAATGAACTATATCAGCTTCAAAGCATAGGCATTATATGAGTCCTATTTTGTAGGTTCTTACACTCAAGTTTGTAGAGCCAGTGAAGTTGCTAAGAACATGGGCAACAGGAATGGGAAGCTGATACTCAGTGTGGGTACAGAGATTTGGTTTGAGGTGAGAAAATTTTGGCATTTAGTTATTTTTTTTTTCATTTTAAAAAGTATTTAATTATTTAACATTTGGGGTTTTCTTTGAGAGAGTCTCAAAAGATTGACCTGGCACTCACTTTATAGCTTAGGTTGGCCTAAGAACTTGGGGCAGTTACCTCTGTTTCTGCCTTCTGAATGCCAGGATGTCAGGCGTGAGTCACCACCCTAGAGCATGGAACATCTGCCTTACCCTAAGGCTTGAGGAGCGGGGGAGTATACCACAGGGTATGTCCCTCCTGAAGTGGTGTCTATTTAAGAGTCAAACAGGTATGCCATTTCTCTTTTACTTTATGAATATTACATTTTAAAGCAGCTAATAAGTTACTAGTACATAAGTGCTGCTGAGTGTTTACACCTAACTCCTGATTAATGTGGCTGTTAGGTGTTTCTGTGGGCCGCAGGGCACCATAAACGCACAAGAGAAGACGCTCAGCTGGCCACATCTTCGATGCCCAGGGCCTGTCATGAGGCTGTTTTTCTTACGGCTGGGTCAGCGTTGGCTGTGCTACCCTGCACTGTCAGCCTGAGACTGTGGAGTGTTCCTCTTGGCTGCACAGTGGCTGCCTCAGTCCAGCTCTGACTAGAGTTTGCCTTCTGAGAGGAGGGGGAAGGAAGGATAAAAAGCAAAAAGGAAAAAAAGACCATTTCCCTAGCTTTTCGCCTTTAAACAGTTTCTTGGGAGCCCCATCCAGTCATCCCTACTTATAGTAGCCAGTCTTTTAATAAGCTACTTCTTCATGAGCAAAATTCATTCTTTGGTCTCAGTGATTTTTTTTTCTTATTATTTTGTACTGTGTTCTATTATAATTAAATAACTAGTTGATTAATTTTTTCTGAGACAAGATTTCCCTATGTAGCTCTGAATAGCTTGGAACTCAGTATGTAGACAGGCCTTGAACTCAGTGACCCTCCTGCTTCAGTATCCCCAAAGTGCTGAGCTTACAGACATGTGTCACTACACATAAATTAATAGATTTGACTTTTCAGCATTTTGACACATTTATCTGTATCAAGTACATTGAACCACTCCAAAAAAAGTGACATTTATCTTCAAGTTGTCCTTCTTCACTTATATATACAAATACATCATTTATCATAACCAGGAAGTTAACTCAGACACAACAATATCATGTATAATTATATCTTAATATGCAGTCCATAATGAAATTAATTTTACAGTATTTTATATAAAATATAAATTAAATTATTTATCTGTCAATTAAATTATTCTCTCCACCAATCCAAGGGCCCTTTCTCGCTGATTTTTAATTTAGACAGCTCTAATCAACTTTAAGCATATTACATATGGCTATTGCAGTATTTCAGGTTCTTTTATGAGACCTCCCCTTCCCCCTACCCTTAATGCTTATGTGTGCATGTGCTTGTGTGTGTGTGTGTGTGTCTCAGGTTCAGGTGAGCAGTCTTCGTTGCTCAGGCTAGCAGTCTGAGTATTTCTTCATTGTCTAATTCAGGTTAGAATATAGTCTGAATGGGACTGGAGGGCCGGCTCACTGCTTGCTAGTCAAGCATGAGGACTCCCGGTACCCTTGTAAAAGCCAAGCACCGTGGTGTGCTCCTGTGATCCCAGTGTGCCATGGCAGACAAGGAGGATCCCCTGAGCTCTCTGGCAGCCACTCCAGCCGAAATGGTGAGTCTGAGGATCAGAAAGAGAGGCCTTGTCTCAGGAACAAGGTGGAGAGGGATAGAGGGCACCATCCAGTGCTAACCTTTGTACTGCACACCATATGCATGAGTGCACATATGTGCACACGTGCACATGCACATACACATTAAAAAGAAGAATATGGAATAGGAAATTTGTGGGTGGGACATGAGCTTGTCAGTAGATCACTGCCCTGTGGACGTGTTTCCTGTCAAAGTTAGTCAGTGATGTCACATTCCTTAGCTTCTCCTTGTGTCCCCTCTGGTCCATGTTTAAGTCAGGTTTTCCTGGTTGAATATGATGATGGTTTCTGGGTTTTTCAGTCCCTGTGTGGTTATCAGCCGGTGTTTTATAGTGACAAGATACTTGATAAATCTTGGACGTAAGAGAGGAAGGACTTGTTTCAGCTCACAGTTCCCTGGACTCTGTCTACCATGATGGGGGGTGGGGGGCGGGGAGAGCATGATCATCTATCTGTAGGAGCGTGCGGTTCCTCGTGCGGCTCCTTCCATGCACAGTAGCCAGAGCAGGAGACAGTTTCTGTTCAGAGTTTGGAGCTGGGTATAAGCTTCCAAGCCCACCCTTTGTGGCCTGTGTCTGCCAGCCTGACTGACAGTCTACTCTGGATTCTATCACCTCCCCAAAGAAAGCCTCTAGCTAGGGCAGAGGTGCGGGTACACAGCTTGTGGGGGCATTTTGGATTCAGACCCCAGCAACTGGGAACAGGCTCCCTCATCTCTTTTGAATCATGGGAGACTCACTCAGGGCCTCTTCAAAAAAAAAAAAAAAAGGTTCTCTGTGACTCATTCCCATCATAATTCTCTCGGATGCTCAAATTAACCCAAATGTGGCCAAAGGAACCCTCTTGAGGTCAGTTCCTGTGTCCTTTAACCATGTTCCCATTAAACGCTTCCTGTTTTCAGATGTAACAAGATGTTTTTGCATCTTACTGGTACTTCCCTGCCCTAGGCCTGAAATCGCCCACTTTCACCCAAATCTCAAGTCCCTTTCAGTGGGGGATGTTTGTGTAAAAGGCCATCCTTCCTGCCTCTGAGATGCCATCACTTCCAAGCCCTGCTCTGGATAGAGTCAGGGAATGCATTGGAAACAGTGCTGCCCTTAAAACACAGCACTGTGTTCTTCATCGTAGGCCAGAGAGAGCTTGAGTCAGGGCCTATTTTTGCCTTCCTGACTTACAATAGGGGAGGGGGCTAGATTTAGCTTAACATTTCTCAAGTAGTAGAAATTGGTTTTCAAGTTCATTGCTTATACCAGGTTAGTTTTAATGTGTGGAGATGAGCGTTCCTCCTTTGGAGCCTCAGGGGGCAGTGTATGAGGGAGACACTGTGTTCAGGGTACTTGCTAGCCTGCCTAGGGTTTGTGACTGTGGGTCCCACTTTGCACTAGCGATAGCATATCCTTGCTTCCTGGTCCAGCAGAACTCAACTGTAATTAGACTTGTAGAAACTCATTTTTCAAAGCATCAGGGAAATCAGTTTTATGATCCCCACTTTAAGCACATTTGACATGACTATTTAAATATTTAAGACAGTTCTGCAAGTGTAGTACCCAGAGGACTGTATAATTGGGAAGATTTTCATTATAAAGGTTTGTGTTTTACCTCAGGCCCTCTGACATTTCTTGTTGGGCTCGGCTGTCCTTGGAGACAAAAGGAGTTAGTTATTCATTAGCATTTGTGGGTTATTCATTATTGTTGGTTAGAGGAAAACAGAATAATATCAACAGAGGACAGCAGACTAATTGGGATTTTAGAACTCTTTGTGTCACTTTAGGCTGGTGTCTTTGTAAAGACCCAGTTCAAGAATCACAATGTATTATGTGGAACTGGGAGGGCCAACACTTAATGTATGTTAAACAACACATCAAAATTTGTTTTTATTTTTATTTTTTAAGTGCCTGTGGGTTCATTTCATTGGTTGGAGCCTGGGAGTTGAGGTTAGGGGTTGATTCCTGGGTGGGTCAGCTAGCTTCTTGTTTTCTTCCTCCTGCTCCATCATACATAAAGTTTACAAGATTGCCACTGATTTAAAATGTTACTTCTCTGTAGTAATATGCCTCCACTGTATTTTGATACAGACAACAAAAACAAACTGTTACCCTGCCCCCCCCCCCCACCCCAACAGGGCTGCTGGGTGGAATGTGAGCCATGCTGGAAACAGACTAGGAGGAGCAATATGGGGAGCCCTCTTATTTGGAAAAAATACAGTTAAAAAGAGCACAACACTTGTATCCCCCCTTTTTTTCACTTCTGCTTTTTAATCATTTATATTTCCTTGTACTTCCAATGTGGCTTCCTGTCGAATTAGAGCAAATAAAGTTAATATTCCATAAAAGGCTCCAAAAATAACCGACTTGACCAGAGACCAAAGGCATTATTCCAGCTGAGGTGGCCGGAGTTTGCGTTTCGTCTGGCCAGCAAGGCAGGTGAAGCACAATGTTTACTTTTGTTTACTCCCTGGGCTGCACAGGGCCGACTTTGTGTGATTTATTGATGCTGGGTGTAAATCAAATTGATGATGAGTTTCCAAGTATTACTGAATGGCAGGTACGATTTGTTCCAGTTCATAAAAGTGCTTTGTCAGGCTTGTAGCATTCCACATTTGAAAGAATACAGTGTATTCTGTGAATAACTTTCTCCCAGTGCAGTTCTATAGGACAGCAAACTGAAACAGGAAGGGAACGGTCACCCTCGGCACCTTGAAAGGATGTTCGCTATCAGAATGACATGGGTTAGCTCTGCAGAGGTCCTGAGTTCAATTCCCACCAGCCACATATATGATAGCTCACGGCCATCTGTGCAGCTACAGTGTACTCATACATGTAAAATAAATAGAATAAATCTTAAAAAAAAAATACTGCTGTGATATGAAAGTGCCTCAGTGTAACTACACTTAAACATTGAAAGACGCATCAGACAAGCTTTTACCTAAACGTAGAATTAGCTGAAATGCTGCTGATCCACATAGGTGTCTTGTTCACTCAGATATCTCGCTTGCTTTCAGCAATGTGGAGTATGAAGTGGTGGTGTATTTCTATGAAAGCAGTGATGAGTTCTCCCTTGAGTGCCATTATAACTTTGTAGATAATTCAGCATAAATATGGGTCATGAAAAAAAAAACTGTAAGGATCCAAATACAGACCAGACTTGAAGGGCTGGGGCGGGGGCGGGCTTTGTTGTTTGCTAATTGTAGACAGCATGTTATACGTGTGGGCAGTGCTGCACCAGGAGCCTGCTAAGAGACCACCTCATGTCTTCGGTAGACAAATGAAAGCATACATTGGGAAGGCATCCGCTTGACTGACTCAAAGACGTTTTATTTGAGCTTGTTTCAGGGGAAGATTCAGAGTTGTCTTCTCTGTCAATTTTAGTAGAAGTGGCTGATTTTGTGTAGTGTTGGAAAGCTTGGAGTAAGTGCTGAGGTTTTTTCAGGACTCCAGGGAGACCCTCACTGTAGTTATTTTAGTAGAGACAATTTAAACCTAGGAGTTTCTGAAACAGTTAATGAATGTCTGAAACAGCACAGGCTAGCTCTCAGATTAGTGCGGACACTTTCCTGGCAGGGAGCGCTACCACCCTAGGGCTGGAGGCGGGAAGGGAAGAGGGTACCACTTACCGGAATCTAGAGTCTTCAAGCCGTGATCCTGGTACTGCTGACAGCTGGAAGGATTGCCTAGCTGGTTACTCTGCTAGAGTCAGAATAGGAATAATGGGCTCCTATTGTCCGTGTGCGTCCCTGCCAGTCCTGGGACATTCTAGACCATTGTGAATCAGTAACTGCACTCAGAGTCAGTCAGGGTTCTGTGGAACTTGCTCTCAGTTTTTGTTCTGGTTCTTAAGCTGAGCGGTGTGGTAGAGTGCTAGGCCTAGGTGAAATCGTCGAACCACGTTACGGGGTTCCTCTCAGACATGTTTGAAGTGTTTGGAGCAAGCCCGAAGAAATAAAGAAAAACAAGACCACAACTTCCTTTTCACGCTTTCTTCATAGTTTTTAATCAGATTTTAAAGGATAATGATAGTCAATACTTAATATAATATGATACATGTTGCTATAAATTCTAGTTACTTTATGTTACTACATCTAAGCTGCTTCAAAACTTAGGACCATTGGGCTCGTTGTAATTATTGTTCTTTGTGCTTTTTTTTTTTTTTTTTTTTTTAAGATGAGGAAACTGACATCTTCTTGTAGCATTTCTTCACTCACACATAGCTAGGGAGTGGAAGGACCAGCACCTAGGCCCATCAAATGTACATGCCTTTAGCCATTATGCAGTATCATGTGTAGGCACATGTGCGCATCTTGTCCATGTGTTGTGTGACAAAGCTGTTCTTGGGGAGAAGTTCCACATCTGTTCACCTCATGTAGGGAACCCAAGACAAACCAAAGTCTGGATACCACCAAAGTCCAACCTGGCAAACCAGTGAATTTTCTTAGGGTGAGGGGATACTCAGAGGAACAGAAATGACTCAGTCAGCTTACTCACCATGGCCAGCTCACCAGCACAGGTGACAGCTCACAAACCTTGGGAAACCTGGAGGACACTACACAGCCTGCTGCTGGCAGCTCAGCAAGTTGGAGAGTGTCTTTTTTTTTTTCCAAGCATCTCATCGGTATAAAGTGCTTCTAGGCAGTTCTTCTTGTTAGAGTCTTCTTCCAAGCTGGGCTCTGCTTACTCTGGCAGGCAAGGAGGGACCTAGTGGATCTGGAGTTTCAGGGAGCTCTTGAAGACATTCTGCTGCTGTTGCTGCTGTTGTTGTTGTATGTCCCTGTTTAAGGAGCTCCCTTTCAGGATGGAATATTTTAATCTCCGATAAGATTCCTATAAACGCCCACCTGTGGCTAAGAAATAGGCCACTATGCCACAGCTGTTAATTCACCTGTTCAGGAGCAGGACCTCCACCAGAGGCTATGAGTTGAGACCGACAACAGTGATTGATGGGCAGATACAGAATATTTAAAGGGGACTTTGACAGGCACACCGTACCCATCTAGGATAATCATACAAGTTGTTTCCCTATAGGGACCTCCCCAGCTACAGGTTTTTGTTCTGGGTGATGGTACGAGGCTTATGCTCCACTTTATGTAGTGGCCCTTAAATCCAGTTAGGAGGCCACTGGTCTTACCCATGACAGCTGAGCCACTATTGCACAAGCAGGCACACCATGCCTGACATGTTGGTATTTCAGTACACAGGGTCCATAGCCAAGCAGGAATGCTGGTGACAGTTCCCCACTAGCAGCCTGCATAGCCCCCAGCTTTATATCCCCATGTCCCACAGTCAATAGCATCCATGTGTGGTATCTCCTGCAATAGTGTCACTGTCTAGTCCTGGCATACAAGTAACAACAGAAGTAATAGCTTTTATAATTTGTTGGGGCCTCAGGCGCTTCCCTGGATCATGATCCACAGCAGGGTAGCCCACTCGACACTGGGCATCCTTTTCACCTTATGAAGGGTACTTTTAGGAAATTTCTTTTTTTTCCTCTCAGTTAACCCAATCTTGGTAGGGTGGTAAGGTAGGTGGAAGTGCCATTGTACTTGGTTGTCTCTCTGATGGCTTTCCAAGTCTGTAAAACCTTTCCAGAGCATAGGCAGGGCAAACAGCATCCCGAACCACCATCCCATAGGAAATAGTGAGGTGACCCTGTCCTCTGCTCTGAGCAAGGGTCAGGTGACCTAGAGTTTTATAACTAAGAGGATACTGATGTTGGAACACAAGCAATGGGTCTAATATTTCATGGAAAGGTTCTATCCATTTGTATCAATTGCTTCCTTCATAGATCAAGGTTCATTACACATCATGGCCAGGCAGTGCTAACTTAATTAGCTCCCTACAATCCTTCGTCATTCTCTCTGGGAAACGGCCGTTTCCATATTCTGGAGCTCTTCAACAGAGCCTCCCTACATTTCTCTACACCTGATAAATTTAGTGGGTGTGTTGGCTGGTTTTAGGTCAACCTGACACAAGTTAAAGTCACCAGGGAGGAAGGAGCCTGTGGGGACATATGATCAGGCTGTAGGCAAGCCTGTGGGGGCATTTTCTCAATTAATGACTCATGCCCATTGTGGGTATTGCCACCCTTTGGCTGGTGATCTTGGGTTCTATAAGAAAGCAGCCTGAGCAAGCCCTGGGAAGTTTGCCAGGAAGCAGCACTCTTCCATGGCTTCTGCATGAGCTCCTGCCTCCACGAGTGAGTTCCTGTCCTCATTGCTTTTGATGACGAACTGTTACGTGGATCTGTGAGTGAAATAAACCCTTTGCTGTCCAAGTTGCTTTTGGTCCTGGTCTTTCATCATAACAAGAGTAACCCTAGCCAAGACACAGGGCCTGACTCAACTTACTCATACCTATCTAGGGCCAAGGGACAAGAAGGTCCCGCTTTCCCCAGCTGCACCTCCTGGCTCCCTGGGTCAGGGTTGGCCTGGGTTGGCTCAGTGGGTATAGCTATAGGTGTTGACTCCATCCACCATACCTAGTTGTTGAGGGAGTT
The DNA here is from genome assembly GCF_008632895.1 of Mastomys coucha. NCBI lineage: Eukaryota > Metazoa > Chordata > Mammalia > Rodentia > Muridae > Mastomys > Mastomys coucha. Next base: position 159,935,554 of record NW_022196904.1, on the reverse strand, counting down.
CCTTGTTAGGTAAACCATCTTTACGCCTAGCATAACCTTGGCTGCAGGGAAGTGAATCCTCCTTAGACTAGGGGATAATTACCTATCCCTGGGATAGCTTGATTGCATTGTTCTATTACAGATGTCTTTTGCGAACTGCTCCTCAAACTTTGAAGCCCCCTCCCCACCAAAAGCTGGTTAGCACATAGTTTGGCTTTCTCTCAGTTACTTCCTTAAGAACTCCAACTCTACATGAATCTGGCCGTGTTTGTCTTAAGTAATCCAGAAAGACGTCTTTCCCGATTTACATTTTCAGTCTCCTCTGCTTTGCTCTCTCATTTTATGAACTCTTTATGTGCTGGGCTAAGTCACTGAAATCTGCCAAAGCCTTTCCTACTTTTCAAAGATTTGCCCCACTAATGGACCCAGCAAAGCCACTAAAGGCCCACAACGGCCTTGAGGTCTCTGATGGATTAGCCTTTTCTTAATCGCCTCTGAGAACACAGTTCTACCTGGCTGGGTGAACTGGGGTTCAAACACAGCTTCTTTTACTTCTAACTCCCTAGCCCCTGCCCCTCCTCTGTTGCTTTCCATTCCGGGGAATTTATGGGGATCTCAGATGGATGAAACCAAGCGATCGTAAGGGCTCAGGACTGAGTTCCTTCATACTGTCTCAGGTTTGCCTTCGGGGAATGGGAAGTTACATTACTTAGTTTTCTGACTGATCCTGTCTGCTCTCATGTCTCAAGCTTCACTAGCAAGGATGTGACAGGTTCTTTTCACTGCTTATCTAGAAGTCTTCCCTAATTCTGGTAATTTGATTCCTGAGTGTTTCCTGATAACTCTAGTTTCTTGTAAGGCACCATGGTTGATGTCCTATCTGCATGCCGGTTTGCAGATTTTCCTCTTTTTCTACTAAAGGTCAGACTTGAGGGGTGTCTTCTATTCCTCTATCATCTCTCTCTCATCCTCGTTTATCTAATGGACTTGCCAAGTAGGAAGTAACGTGGAAGATGCTAGCCGCATCGCCCTTTCTTGTTGCAGTTGCTCCAGCAAGGGTCTAAGAGTGCGTGAACTGTGTGCTTCCATGACTAAGGCAAAGTGATAACACTCATCCTACTTCCCACCAGGGGTAGCAATCACTAGGGAGTCCCTGAGATGTACTCATGGACCAGGAAGTATCATGGGAAGAACAAATGCTTTTTGACTATTTTAGAAGGGGTTAGGCTTCTCTGAGTCAAGTGAGCAGTGAGACACCTAAAGTCCTGATTAAGAGAGAAAAGCAGACACATAGGTATTGGTTCAGATAACCTGAAATTCCTTATGTCCTTGGAGATTCAGTGGGAAGGTCAGGGATTTTAAGTGTCACAGAAATGTATGTAAAAGGTTTTAAACAATGAAGAGGATGTGGTGTCCTGTGCTGAGAACTCTGGCCACATTTTGAGAAGAATGGACACAGCAGGGTGGGTTAGATTAGTGTAATTTCCCTGCTGAAGTGGATGGTGACTTGGGAATGATAAGACATTTAGATTGGTGTTCGTGCATTCAGTAGGGATGGCTGAGGGTTCCTTGTTCAGCGGTAACAGTGGGTAGGAGATCAGCATTCTGTTTTGTACATATTTGGAGCACCTCTCAGGTTGTCACATGGGACTGCTGCATATATAGCTGGATATGAAAGACTGGAGGTCTGGAGTAGACTGTGAGCCAAGGATCAAGATGTGAGTGTTAACAGCAGAGAGAGGATATTAGGTATCATGGGGCTACTAAACCCTGGCCAAGGATGATGAGGATGGAGAAGCTGGCCAAGACCTGAGCCTTGGGGGAAATCAACATACGATACCGGGAAGAGGGACCTAAGCAGCTGTAACCAGTGAGGTAGGAGGAGAGCCAGGGTAGAGGGAATTGTGGAAGCCATGCCAACAGAGCCATTCAAGAAGGGAGGTGTGATTGGCTAGATCGCGTGGTGGTGAGGTTGGATTAGATGGAACTAGGAAATTCCATTTTGGATTGGGCCTAAGGGACGTGCTTCCCTGGAGAAGAGGGCAAATGGCATGCTGTATCTGGCTTATGCACTTCATTTCCGTGACGTTGAGTGTTTCAAACATAATAAAATCTTAGAGTGTTGAGGGACTGGGAGAATGAACACACATTATGGGCAGATGATGGGTGGATGACTGAATGAATGGTGGAATAAATGTGAGAATGGATGAACTGACAAACCTTTCTTCCTTTTGTTTTGTGTTAGTAAAATCTTTGCTTTATAGTTTGCTTTTTGGTCTTAACAGGGAGAAAAGTCAAGTGACTATGAAGGAAGTATGTACAAGACTTAGCTCTCTCTGTTAGTGATCTGTGACAGATTCAGAACAATCTCAACTGACAGCTAATACCCCTGGTGTAAAGAAAGCATCACCACTTAGAGCCATGTTGAATTTCAGGTTCTTCTGGGCTATAGTTAACCCTCTCTGTAAACTGAAATTTTCCATCCTTAGTACCTTCTGTAAAGCTTGATTGCTTACATTTGTTCTTATTGTGGAATGTTTTTCTTTCCCTGTCCTTTGTGACGGGCAGTTTTGCTGGGTACAGTAATCCGGGCTGGTATTGGGGTCTCTCAAAGCTTGTAGAACACCTGTCTAGGTGCTTCTAGCTCCCAGAGTCTCCACTAAAACCTTGAGTGTTATTCTTAAGGACATGCCTTTATATGTGCCTTGATTTCTTTCTTTTACAGCTTTTTAATATCCTTCTTTGCTCTGAATATTTAGCGTTTTGATTGTTATGTGTCTTCATCAAACCTCTCAAGGCTTAGGGCCATGTGGCAGAGGCAGCAGAATGATTGTAAAAGCCAGAAGTGGTAGATGTCTCCAGGGAGTTAGCATCCTTTATACACAATGGGACTCAGAGACTGTCTCAGCACGCACAAGGTCTGCACAGGTTCAAACCAGACGAAAATCCCAGCACTGAGAAAGGGGCTTGGACACAGAGTCCCATCCTACCTAGAAGCTAATTGAAATTGATTCTGGTTGGGGGAGGGAAATCAATTTTCTCCAATGTAGTATCACTGAGTATATCAGTCACACTCCAAGGTAGGCCTCGTGCCCAGGAGTAGGTGGCTAACACAAAATGGACCCCATGTTCTCTCCATGGACTTTTAAATTCTACTATTATTATTTCTGTCTTTGTTAAAAATTTTTAAGGTTTTTGCTTGCTTTGTTTTGAGAGAAAAAACATCATGAGTTGGCTAGGTAAGGACGCAGGGAGGATCTGGAACGAGTTGGGGGAAGAGAATATACTATCTGAAAAAGAAAGGTGTTCTACAGCATAGCACCGGATGTGGTACTGCATCCTTCTCTTTCATGTCTTGGAGCTGCAGAGTATCTTATCAGTCAGCCATCCCATAAGGTGTCACTTCCCACAGGCTTCTCTGAATCCTAGAAAGTGCAGTTTCAGTAGGTAAGGGTTGCTTACTTCAGGACCCAAGCCCAAAGCTCTTTAGCTACGTGTTTTAAGTTGTAAATTAGCAAGAATAGTCTTAATGTTGTGTCGAGAAGACTCTAGTCTTAAAGTTCCCACACGGTTGTTTGGGGTGTCCTTGGGTGCCCCTGTGAATTCACAAGATGAATGAGCTGTTGCAATTTTCTTCTTAGGAAGCAAACACAGCTACCTGGGATTTGTCAGTCACCGTGTAACTGCTGGGTTAGGTACTTCATAGTTCCAGTGTGAGGTCATACCACATGCCTTTCAGTGATGTCACATCTTTCCAAAGCTGAGCTTTGGGGATTTGCTGTACCAAGAAACTCAGTACTGTGTTTTTTTTTTTTTTAAATGTGGAGCAGAGAATAGGGTTTCAGAATCAAACCTAAATCCTACCTCTGAGAAACTGTATCTATCGTACCTAGGAGTATCGTATCCTATAAAAATTGTGCTTCTTTAAGAATGAAATAAAACTTTACTGTCCCAACAATTTATATCTTTTTTCTTCCCAGGTGACTACCAAATTGTTGGGACATAAATATTTACCAAATTAGTTGGTTCTAACCAGTGAACACATAGAATTGTTAGGTATTTTCAATGCCCTAGAAATACTTACGAGAAAATTTATTGAGATACCAGTGTGTCCTAATTGCAAGTCTCAGATGTAGCATTTTAGGCCTCTAAGAAGAAAAGGGAGAGGAGGGACCCATGCTGCCCTCAGCCTGAGCTGCTTACTGCCTCGGTCTCTCAGCTGCTTGTCACTCAAGTCTTCATTGACTGTGTGAATTATGGGTAATGTAGTTTGTCTCCAATGAGCATTGTTTTGTTGTAGGCTCTACTTCCCAACAGCTCCTGCTCATGAATGAATGGCTTACCTAGTTGCTTTTACCTCCTCCAGGAGTTAGAGGGCTTTCTGTCTGCCTTCCCTCTTTCTCTCCCAGCAACACCACACCACAGCTCCCAGGATAGGACTCTACTGTAGTTCAGATACAAGGAAAAGGATGCAGGCCATCGTATTTCATGCCATTAGTTCATTCATAGTTGGCTTTACCCAGTGAGAGTGTGTCCTGAGTGCTAGATAACGCAGTCACACAGGAGCTTTGAGAACAAGTTCTCTGGAGATGCTTGTCTGGGAGATACCAGTTGTATTGTAGTGTATTTGGCCTTTAAAGTGAAAATAAATTTGTATCTATAACTAAATAGAATATGATTTTCTTTTTTTTTTGAGAACAAATGAGAGAGTGAGATGGACCCGTTTTCCTTGGTTTGGAAAAGGTGGGGGGGAGTCATATATTTAAGATTCTCAGAATTTGGAATTACACTTAAACTGGAGGCTGTGGCTACTGAGAAAGACAGAAGTCAGAGAAGTGAGCGAGCCACATGTGAGTGGGTCTTCATCTAAGCATGCAGAAGTATGCTGTAGGCCGCTGGGGTCTGGTTTGCTTTGAGTGGCCCTTGCTTCCTTCTGAAGGAAGCTGAACTGAACCTCCATCCTGGCTTTTCCAAGTTTTCCTTGAGTCTTGCTCTGAGCTGTGCAAATCTGGCTGGCTCTTTATCCCACCCCACAGTACATGGTTTTCCACCTCTCTCTTCTCTTGTCGCTCCCCACAACCTGGCTCCATCTGTCACCATCCCCTCAGATTTTTCTCTTTCTCATTACTCCTTTTCCCTCTTCCTTTCCCTTTCTCCCCCTCTATCCCTACGTCTCTGATCGCTGCATCCATCATGGCAGAACCCTCCAGTTCTACATCCTACTTTGTTCAAAGGCAAAGGGTCACAGGAAGTTGGAAGCATTGACCCCTGAGACATGAGTGGCTCATCAGACTTTTATGATACTTTTTTGTTGAGCTCTTAAACAGGGTTCAGGTGGTCTGTGTTCATGAATTCTACCATGGGTAAGTTAAACAGGATTTACTCAAATCAGTTTTCTGGAATGCCATAAACTCTTCAACTGGCTGGTATGTGTTGATGACCGCCTATTTGAGTATTGTTATCTGTAGCCATGTTCCAAGGGTGTGCCTATAGGCTGTCTCTGTAGCAGCACTGTTCTCTGGAAGTGTGAGGGCCACAAATGGGAGCCATAGATAGAATTTAGTTTTTTAGTAGATGTGTTGAGGTTAGACATCACTGTTGCTCAGTGGCTCCATGTACTGTTGTGCTGCCACGCTAAACACTGCAGCTTCGAGCTGCCAGCCTGTAGAGAGAGGTCCTTTATGCAGTTAATGAACTGAAAATATTCCTTGAGCATTGTGCACCCAGAATGGTGAATCCGTGGGGCAGGCGCTTGAGGAGAAGATTGGAAATGGAAGTCACTATAAAAGTTCAATGCCAGCCTTGTAATAACTTGTCAAATGGCTGAGGGTTGTGGGGCTTGCCTACAGAATAAAAAGCTAGAAGTCACTGCTATTCCATGCAGACCCCTGACCCCCATTTCTTCCTTCAGTCTTTTCATCTCCCATTCTTAAATCTCCCCTCTTCTTGGAGGGCTTGGATTTACATAGATTATGCCTAGCCCTTTTGGTGAGAGTATTTCAGCAGTTGATAGTTAAAATAAGTCCTTTGAATTGTGAAGCCCTATTCTCTCTCTTTGGTTTTTCGATACAGGGTTTCTCTGCATAGCCCTGGCTGTCCTGGAACTCACTCTGTAGACCAGGCTGGCCTCGAACTCAGAAATCTGCCTGCCTCTGCCTCCCAAGTGCTGGGATTAAAGGCGAACGCTACCACTGCCTGGCTATTCTCTTTTTATAACCTAGTTTATATAGCAAAGAAAAAAAAGTTGACTTCATTCTTTAAATTACAGAATAATATCTTATCCCAGAAAGGCTCAAAAGCCACACAATCAAATTTATTTTCCAAGTTTCTGATAGGAGTTGCTATCCAACCCGGTCCCGGCTTTCACTCCTTCTCCTGTCTGTGCATGGAGGTGAATTTGAACAGATCTATTTCCTTTTGCCTTAGTTAAGTGTCATCTTACTATGTTCTTGCGTTTACTCTTTTTTTTTTTAATTCTTTTTACTTCAAATTTTAGAAAATTTTTGGAGGTTCCACCGATTGGGTTTACTCTTGCATAACACCATTAAACACATGAACTGAACCCCCTCCCCCGTTTGACTTTGGTCTGAGTGTCCCTTGAGAATGAAGGGGTAGGGCTGTGGAGGGTAGGCAGTTGTCCACATCTAGGGGCAGAGGTGTGGCCATCCTCATTCCTCTCCCATGTTGGTCTCAGTTCTGACTCCTGACTTGTCTGTCTTTTCTCCTTTGAGAAGGGTAGTTGAAATTAGATGAGTCTTTTAGTGTTGTCCTTGAAGAGTACCTGCTTTCAGTTCCCTGTAAGTGAAGGAGACCATGGCAGGGGCAGAGGACTCTTCCCAGAAGCCACGTTTAAAATCCTTACATCCCAGTGACATTTGAAGTTCTTGGTTGTCTCAGTTCTGAGTTTTGCAGATGACTCAAGACATTATTTTTCTGTCCCGTCTTAACACACAGATCTAAGTGGTGGGATCTTCATCAGTGTTCGAGAAGAGCCTGGAATGTTGGTTGAGAGAGCTCCTGCAGAGTCAGGATGGCAAACCCCACTGGGCTCACTGGTGCTCGCTAGAGGAGGCAGCTCACTGGCTAACTCCTGAGGTTTCTTCGCTGTAGTAAATCTGAAGGACTGTTTGGAAACAGGATTGGAACAGTTCAGAGGTGAAATGACTCCCATGCATTAGGAATGTGGAATGTGGAATGTTGCTCGGGTCAAAAAGAAAGGAAAAGAATGAAAGTAATGTCATCCTGGGGTGGCCCTGTACATTGTTTCCAAATAGCTTCAGATTATCAGCTTTATTAATCATACAATAAACATGTTTAGTAGGATGTGAGCTGGTCATTACTGTGTCCTCTTGATTTAGTCTCTTAGTTTGTGTTCTGGGCTTTCTCTGCGTAGGCTCATACTGTATGAAGAATGGTCCACTATTATTTATCCTTTAGTATTTAAAACCTTTGTTTTATTCTTACTGAGTTGTCTTCAGCTCCCAAAGAATGCTAAACTATACTGGTGGTAGTACTGAGTTTTGCCCCTAGTTTTAAGAAGATAGTTGTTGGTAGAGGAGTTCTCTCATGCCCCCTGGGAATCTGTGGGTGGGTTGCAGGCAGAGTCTGTTAAACCCTCATACAAGCACATTTGATTTGATGAAGACAGGTAGGAGAATGTTGATAGGTAAAAACATATATATGTGTATATGTAAACATAGATTCTTACATGTTATATCATACTCTTAAATTATTCTCTTTCCTTTTAATTATATACACCAATATCCTTTATATTATAATTAAATTCATAATTTTAATAATGTAAGTAATATTTCTGTTTACTCTCTCTTTACCTTGAGACGACCATTTTGTGCAAAGATGTCTGCCAACAAAGAGGTGTCCTTCTATCGCCGAGGATACACCCCCTTAAAACAGCAGGTTTGGGATTCCCTTATGCCAGCAGAGGGAAACAGTGTTTCAGGGGAAACAGGCAGCCCTGAGTTTAAACCTTGTGGAGGTCTGAGGCTCCTCAGAATGGCAGTGGGAAGCTAGTCTCATGGGTTCCGAGGCACACAGAACTCACACAGACCAGGGAAGAAGGGCTGGACAGAGAAAGCTAGAGCTTTTGAAGCCCAAGAGTGTTTAAAAACTGCTGCTTGCCTGAGCAGTGGAGCCTATTGACCAGAGTTCAGCTGCTCTCGCAGATGTCTTATGTAAGTTAAATCAGTCTGCATGCAGGCTTGTCGGGTTAGGGTAAAGCTGGTTTTACGTCCTTCGGTGCCAGCGTTTGGATCCGTGATCTGCAGAGCCGTGGAGGGAAGGTCTGTGTCACTGGGTGGTGTTCAGTGAACCCACGGAACAGTTTGTCGCCTACTTAAGAACTCCAGAAAGGCTCTACCATCGGCTGCATGCGACATTGTCTTGGGAAATTCTAGGAGGGAAAGATGAAGCTAGCCATGGCTCTTGACCTTTTAGCCTTATCAGATTTCATGGGTGTAGATCCTTCAGTGGGTAGGGTGGGGGAATCCCTCCTTTTGGCAAAGGATTTGGTAGTGGCGGGCTGTGCTTTAGGAATGATTTGCTTGTGGCCTAAGCTTTGATTGGAGATACAGGAAATTCTGAAGCAACCAAAGGTACACGTAGAAAAAAAATTACATAAATTGTAGCTATTAAGACCGCCAGTGTAATGGTGAAAATATTTCCCTCTCAGTCCCCGGGAGGCTAGTTCTATAGCATACTTGGGGACCATAGCATGTTTCTTTATATAGTTAAAAGACTGACTTCGTGTATGCTCTTTGTATGCAGAAGTACTTAATGCTGAGTATCAAAGCCTTATTAACCATGCAAAGAATGGTTTATGGCTTCTGCGCTGGCTCACAGGTCCCACTTGCAAAGGGGTGTTTCCTTTTGTAGTAGTAAGGGAAAGTGGAAACCCAGCCAAGAATTACTTTTTCGTGATTTTTCTTTCTGGTAGTTTACTGAGTCAAAGATAGGATAGGGAACCAAGCCTGCGAGCATTACTAACAAGCATCTTCAGAGTGGACTCGCTGCATTCAGACTTGCCATGTGTCCACATGCCATGATGTAACTCAGAGCATCTTAGAAATGAGAACGCTTTTAGCAAGCAGTGTAGGCATTGATAACACTGCACAGACACTAAGTACCATGGGGCTTGGAGGAAACGGTAGGGAAGGTGGGGGCTCTGGAGTTTGTCAGTCAAGAGTCCATTCATAGCCAGAGGGTGTCACATTCAAGCCTGTGGGTTTTGAAAAATGCCTAAATAGAGCTCACGTTCTCCAGCAATTTGTGCTCAGATTTGACAAGGTTATGAAGCAAAGGTGAAGCCATACATTGGAGTCTTCAAAAGGCATTTTACTGTGTTGACAGAGTAAACTCCAAGGGTTTTGAGGAAGAAACATGATTGGGGTGGTATTTAATAAGACTTTGTTGGCAGCTAGCAACCATAATGCATTTTGTGAAAAACAATACTTTGTGCTTATGGGTTGAATTTAGGGTTTGTCAGTTTTCAAGACAAATCCTCCTTGGTGCGTATGGAGGTTTGGAGCTTCTGGTTTATTTCTATCTTTCTGTAGGTATTCATCTTGTTATTTATTTACTTGGGAAAAACAGCATTTAGCACCCACCATCATATACTTATATATGTATAGCTCATTTTTTTCATGGCCCAAGATGCCCTTGTGTTAGGTTCAGTCTTGAGTGAGTAGATCTGGTGTGATGGTCCCTATGTTACATATACTGAATGTGAAAACTTCTTAAGGCTAACTCTTGGCAAGAGGTGAGTTAGCACCACAAAGTGGATCTTCTGAGTTCTTAGACAAATGTGTCTCTGTGGGAAAAACAGTTGATTCTAAGAGCTGAAGGATCACAGTAATGTCTTCTTCGGTTTAGGAAAATAACTCTCTTCTTCAGGAATCACTTTGCACTATCTGTTCATTGCTCAGATTATTAAAGTAAATGATTCAGTCAGTGGAATTATAAAGCTGCACAGCAGACATTAAATATGTTACAGCAACTTAAAACATCTAAATGCATATTTATTTACCAGTCTTTTGATGTAAGACCAGTGTCTTTTCTTTGATTGAGGGTCTTCTTGGAGTTGACTTCAATCATCTGTATTTCATAACTCTTGTAAAATATTGATTTCTTTAATGTGGAGTGGAAACTTAAAAATATTTCTGAGGCAATCTTGAGTGTAGAATCATTTGAGGTTTAAATATCCCCTAAGATCTTGCACAAATACCTACCAGGATCTAATTTGGCAACAGTGTTTTAAAGGCAGCTCATCTGAAAATAAATATTTTCAAGGTAGCTTTCATAGGAAACAAAGTTGCCTTCTCTTTCTATTCCCTTCATGATACATTTAATTAAATTATGCAAATAGCAACAGCACACAACTGTCATGAGCATGCCTGTCATAAACAGGTTTGGGAACAAGTGGTGACTCTTGGTAAATAGCCATCGCCATTGGTGGGAGCTAAATCACACTGACATATTGGAGAGCAATGTCCTAGCTGTGAAAGAGAAGCGCCATGGGTGAACATCAGTGTCTCTGACACAGGGAGCAGCAGGCAGTGGTTACACTGGTGATTCAGCTAACGAAGACCCAGTTGCATTTGAAGCAATGGAAGGCTTATACCACTATAGAGGCCCAAAGGACATGAGGGGGCTGGGGGAGACGGAATGGCTGTATGTTCTCAGCAAGGGGAAGAGCATCATCTGCGCATGCCAGGATAATGTGGGAGATCCTGGTAGACCCTCTGTTCAAAATTCTTCCCTCTGTTCTGCTTCATCAGATAAACTTCCCCACACCAGATGGACTAAGTGAAGAGTTGAATGACCTCTTAATGCAAAACCATTCTGATAGTTAGGGATTCAGAAATTGAATCTCTCATCATTGGTGTGGAGCCACATCTATCCTAGGCAGATGTTGGTGAACCAGGCTGCATGAACACTGTCAGATATCCTGAGAGATTCATTTGGATTCCCCAACCCTCTGTACTAACAACACTCACAGAGGTGAAAATGACTCAGCCTTGCTTCCAGTACGCTGGCTGAATTATAGCAGAGTAATATGTTTCTAAATGGATTCTTTATTATAAACCTATTAAATAGAAAAAGAGAAATTGGGCTGGAGAGATGGCTCAGCGGTTAGGAGCACAGACTGCTCTTCCAGAGGCCCTGAGTTCAATTCCCAGCAACCATATGGTGGCTCATAGCTGTCTGTAATGGGATTCAATGCCCTCTTCTGGTATGTCTGAAGCCAGCTACAGTGTACTCATATACATAAAATAAATTAAACTTTTTTAAAAAAAAGAAAAAGAGAAATTAAAAATTATGGAGGAACTGGGCAGTGGTGGCATACACCTTTAATCCCAGCACTTAGGAGGCAGAGGCAGGCGGATTTCTGAGTTCGAGGTCAGCCTGGTCTACAGGGTGAGTTCCAAGACAGCCAAGGCTACACAGAGAAACCCTGTCTGGAAAAAAAAATTATGGAGCCATTTCCCATTTATAATTGGCAAATTGACTATAAAGTTGCTAATATTAAATTGATTAAATATACATACCCTTGTCAGTGCTGAGTGTGCATGTGTATACATGTGTCTGTAACATGATACAGTAATAAGTGCATCTGTAGACGCCCTAGTTTTCATAGGCAGAAAATGGAGACACTTGTGCTGAGCTGCCACAAGCAGGCTCAGATCTAACTTGGAAATAGAAGTGTCTCTTGGGTTCTGACCTGGAGAAGATTGAGTATTTAGTAACCTCAGTCACTTTTTTTTTTTTTTTGAGACAAACCAAAAAAAAAAAAGTACAAGTGAAGTTAGTTTTAATGAAGTTAATTTTAACATAATGAATGTAAAATCATATGCTTGTATGTCATCTAACCTAAAATGTCAATAGTGAGAGCAAAATCTTTATGTGCTTAGTCTTCATAATATAGCGTGTTGTTGATGAAGCATGACATACTCAGAAAAGCCACATGGTAAGTGCCCGAGTGGCTACACAGAGCTAGTAGCTGCCCTAGTGGGTAAATGCAGTGTGGGGTGTTCGATGATGATGACAGGGAACACTTTTCTGGGTCTCAGGCCCCACTTGGTCCTGGAGCCTCCATCTGTCAGAGCTCTTGTGTGGTATGCATTGGCTATGCCCAACAGCCAGCTGGCATCAGTGCCTTGGGGAGTGTGGATCTTTGGTATGTTGCTGTGTGTTTGATTTCACCTCCGAGGGAGCAGATGGATTCCTATGGAGCTTGAATAAAGATGATTGTTCCTCAGAAAGAGCCTTGTTGAGCAACAAGTATAGGATTTCTTGGCCAATGGCCAAGCCTGAGCAGGTTTTCTATAGCTTGCTTGGCACATGTTTTCCCCGCTTCCTGGAGATGCCCTGGACTTAGAAGGTGAAAACAAGCCTGCTGCTGCATAGGGAACTCCAAAAGACGATGTGTTCTGGAGCTGAGCTCTTGGACATCCTTTGACAAGGACGAAAACAGGTCGGGGAATGTCCCTGAGAACAAATCTACTTTCCCTGTATGTTCAAGCTCCAGGACCCCAGTGCAAACTCGTGTCCTGTTTGAGAGACCCAAAGGCACAGACTATACATGGTTCAGTTCTATTCTAAGATGTGAGAAGTAAACAATGGGATTATTTCTGTATAAAATGAACGCAGCTTTTGGTGGCCAGGACTTGAAACCCACAGGTGTTGAAAGTGCAGAGCTTGAGAGCCTTGGCCAAAGCTTGAGTTGAGAGTGTAATTTCCTCGAGTTTACTGCAACTTCAGTTTTCGGAATGCGCACCCAGGCAGGAAAGGAAATGCCAGCGGGGTCCTAATTAAAGGATGCATTATCCAGGGAGGAACAATGCCTTTGACATCAATGTTTTGGAAGAAAAGGAAAACAAATACTTGTGAAGATTAGTTTCAATAGGAATTTAGTTTACAGAAAACATGTACACAGATGTGGGTACATACACATCTCTTCTTCAGACCAGCCAAGGTTCCTTTCTCCTCTGGTGCCATTAGTTTCTACTTGAACGTTTTTTTTTTTGTTTGTTTTTTTTTTTTCCAACTGGAATTGAATGAACAGTGCATTTGCTCCTCAGGTGCTTGACATACTAGGGTTAGAATTGCAAACTATTTTAATTTTTTCTAACTTTTCTTGCTTTCATCCGATTTTAGGTCCATGTTGATTGGCTCTAAAGTGAGGGTAAAGCAACCTATTAATACCCTGGTATCTTACAGTCTCGATTAGATTATTGTGGGATTTTTGGAGAAGAAATTTAGGAAAAAGAGGATTGAAGTTTCCCTTAGAAGGTAATTTCATGATAATTGTGCCCACTACATATAAACTGAAATTTTTGTTTATTACTCAGATGAAATTTTTAAAAATGTAAGATTAAATGGCTTCTGAAACAATTTAAGGTGAAAAAACATACTTATTATTTTATACTAAATATAGAATGTAAAATTAAATTAATAATTTATTAATAAATTTAATTTGACAATTTAATTACATTAAATATAAAATATAAAATAATTATATTAAATATAAAATAATTACTATAAAATAATGCAGATGTGTGAGACAGAGGCTGTAAAGGTTTAATGGCTGAGAGTTAGGAATTTCTTTCATGTGCATGGATAATTTGCTTGCTTTTGTGCATGTGTGATATATGTGCTAAGACTTTTCCTGGGGACATACAGCACCCTTGTCTACTTACCCAGGTAGGGAACCCACAGCAGACTGAAGCAGGGATCCCACCAACGTCCAGCTTGATGGACTAGTGAGTTTTATTGGGGTTGCTTACAGGAGTATGGATGAGGGGTTACCTCCAGGAGCAAAAGGACTCAAAGACAGCTGCATCACCAAGCCCGCCTCACCCATAGTGACAGCTCACAAAGCTGGGGACCTGGAGCTCACCACACAGCCTGCAGGCAGCCCCGCAGGTTGGGGAGTGTCCTTTCCAGGTGCCTCACCCAGTGGCCTCAATCTGCTTCTTCCAGGCAGTTCTGGGCCTTTGCAGCTTCCTCTGGCAGGGAGGGGCATGGTGAATCTGGTCAGTTTCAGGGAGTTCTTGAAGCTCTTTGTTGTCATTTACATCTTTGCTTAAGGAACTCCCCTGCCGGAGGTTTTTATCTCAGAGGAGGCAGTTAGGCAACTGCATGTCTGGTGTCCATGGAGGCCAAAAGAGGATGTCAGATCCTTTGGAACTGGAGTTGGAGATTGGCTGCCATAGGATACTGGGAATTACACCTGGGCCATATGGAAAAGGCAGACGCTGTTCTAACCACTAAACCACCTCTCCAGTCCCTGGAAATACTTCTTAAATTCGCTGTAGATGTATTCAAATATAAACATTTTTTCCTATCCTAGATACAGTCTAATAAAGGGAAAGAAACAGATAATGGAAAAATGATCACGAAATCTTTAACTCGATTTTCCAGGAAGACTTTCTGTTGACAGGGCTGGACAGGGCAGCCGGGAGAGGCAGGTGGTTCATCTTCACCTCCACAGACTCTGTTAGAGCCAGTTACAGGAAGGGTGGAGCGAGCAGAGCATTAGTGTAGGGATGGACAGGGTGGCCAGAAGAGGCACGTGGTTCATCTTCACCTCCATAGACTCTGTCAGAGCCGGTTACAGGAATGGTGGAGTGAGCAGTGGAGCGAGAAGAGCATTAGTGTAGTGGCTCTTAGCCTTCGCTGACTTTTATTTCACTTTATATTTGCTACTGGTAGTTCTATGTGGATTTCAGGAAGGTAGGTAGAATGTTGGCAGTGATTGATAAATTATATAACTTCTCTCAGGTGGGCAAGACTTCTCATACTCAACCCTAAAAGAGTTATGTTGACATGCATTTGCCTCTTTCTATAAAAGTCCACGTCCTTGCGCCTGTTCTGTGCAGGGGAGGATTCCACATGGATCTCTGCCTCTGCTGCTCTGTAGCCTGCTGCTTCCCCTCACTTAGGGTGTGCTCTGGAAGAGTAAGCCCCAGAGACGGAGGCAAGCAAGCTCCAGTTCTTCCCATGGGACTGGTCCCAGAGGCTTGCTTCTGACCCCGTGCCCAGTGGTAAGGAAAGAAACACAATATGGTGGCAGCAGGAAATTCTTGCAGAAACGTTTCCCTAGAAGATTCTTAGTTCAAAATCCTGTGAGAGGGATTCTTTGGTCGAAGGTAGGATGAGGAGAACATGCCTACCCACGCGACACTACTAGGATGGTGAATTAACCAAGGATAGGGAAGTTATGTAAGACCTTAGCAAACTGGACAATATACTGCGTAGCGGAGGGTAGTGGAGGGTGAGGAAAGAGAGGATACCTTTACAGTGATTCAGGAAACAGGAAGGGAGAAATGAAGATGTCAGTAGGTACACTCTTGCTTTAAATTCTGGTGAAACAGTGCAAAAAACAAAATACATGTCCTGTTAATGATGTACGTCATGGTATCAGAACCAAACCAGATCCATTTATAGAACCGGGGTTAGAAAGATGACCCAATGAAGATATACCACTGAAATAGCCAGTCTTGTACCTTAAAAGGTAATTAATCCCAATTGATAGCGAAAAATGCCATCTGTAAGGTTTCAGCCATGTCTTGGGGCTCATCAGACAGAGCCCAAAGTAGAAATCTCTCCTCTCACTCCAAACTTGTAGATTTTTTGCTTTTAGTTTTGTTTATAGTCCTGATGTAGACTGAGCTTCTGCAATCTGGTTTCTTTCACTGATTCTAAAGTTGCCACATGTGGTTATTTGTTCTTCCCATTGTAATCTTTTGGTTATATACTATTTTACCTCAAGCCTCTTCCTAAGCCTGACTGGTGTTGGATATTTAGTAGCTTCGCTACCCTGGATGATGTCCCGTGAGCATCTTAGTAACCCGTTGTTCCCCATGGTTTGGATGAGTTCACCTTCGTTTGAAGCAGGATGAGTGAAGGAGAGAAGCAGGATGAGGGAAGGAGAGAAGCAGGATGAGGGAAGGAGAGAAGCAGGTGAGAGTCTCCGTCCTCAGTGTCACATTGCTCTTTGAAACTTTGTGCACATGGGGATTGAAGAGTGGCTGTCGTGGCCATGTGGCCTGCTGCTGCTGCTACTGCTGTGTCATGGCCATGTGGCCTGCTGCTGTTGCTGTGTTGTGGCCATGTGGCCTGTTGCTGCTGCTGTGTCGTGGCCATGTGGCCTGCTGCTGCTGTGTCGTGGCCATGTGGCCTCCTGCTGCTGTGCTGCACACGATTCGCTTGGCTTCAACTGGAAGGAGTTCTCACACCTGAGGTAAGGCTGAGTCACCTCTGAGGGAATCCTGAGCTTAAAATATTTTTCATGAATTGGTATGGTGGAAAACAAAGAAACAAACTCCTCTATCATTGGAAGATTTCACTAGCTTTCATTGCAGTGTTTTTTCCCTCAGGTTTCTCGTGCCTTATGTAATATGTTAGGGGCCTCAAAACTTAGGAAGAAAAAGGAATTTGCCTAAATGGATTCTTGTCAAGATGCCTTGCACATAGTTGGGGCCCCACACCATTTGTGAGTAATTAAACGCTGTGGAAAACTTGTTGACAGTCACCTCCGAGTGAATGCTTCTCGGTCTGTGGTGGAAATTAGACTGCAGTGCTTGACAGCTTCAGATTCTTTTCGCCTATGTTTTCTTAACATGGGGTTTTCGTCTGCAGTTCACTCTTAACAGCCAATGTTTGCAAATACTGTAACAAAAAATGGCTCCAACATAAAAACCAATACTCCAGTCTGTCACATCTCAGCCCGTGTGGAGAGGGGAAATACTTTTTAAAAGTGGTAATTCTTAATATTATAAGCTGCTTGGAGTAGGGGCTCTTTAAAAGCTCACAGCTTTGGTAAATGAAGGAGACATACTGATGGAAACCACAAACATGTTCAGCGCATGAGATCACCCGCCTTATTCTCACCTTCAAAACAAAAGGCTTTCCCACCTCTCTAGCTCTGTGTGTGTGTGTGTGTGTGTGTGTGTGTGTGTGTGTGTTTTAACTGGAGTGCCCCCACCCCCTCCTCCCCCTTGACAACCACGTCAAGTTTTCCTGGCTTTGGGTAGGGAGCAGTGCTCCAACTGTTAAGCTGTGTGAGAACACTGAACTTGGTCAGCAAGGATCATTTGTGTTCGGTTGTCAACAAAGGCTTGTTTTACTAGGAACAATGACTACGCAGGTTTGTGCAGAGCGTTGTGTGCAGTGGTGTTAATCAGTAAGCAGCTTGAGCCATACCCACAATCCCTTCCACATAGTTATTTTGCTCTTTCGGGTGACTGTTGTTCCTGCCCACTGGCAGCATCTGAGAAACACACTCATCAGTATGCAGGGATGCATTCTGCCGAGGGAGCTTAAATCAGTCCTTAAATCAGTTTCACGCTCCTGGTCTTCTCCCATGCTCCTCAGGAGTGTACGGCCTGCTGTTATTGGTGTTTAAGAACAGTAAGGTGGTTACATGACAAGGATGTAGGTCTGAGGTCAAGATGAAAGACATTTTTTTTTCTAAATTTGGACATACGCCAGCGTCCTTGATGGGGAATTTATTTTTTTATTTTTTTATTTTTTCTTTCTTCACACCCGTCGTTGCTTTTACATGGCCACACTGACTTACACAGAACAGAAGGCTTGGCCACGGGAAGGACCCTAGTCTACAGCCAGTGGACTAAGCAGTGAATGAATCCTTCTCTTTTATTTGACAGAATTCTTCGCTGTTACTAAAAGGACTGAATCGTTAGGATTTATGCATAACTTGTGGTATGGATGAATGATACTAAGTTGTTAGGAACTTGAAGGTGATACAGTTCCTCTTGGAGTCCTGAGCAGTGGTCCATACAGGAACACTCCCCATCTTTCAGGAGGCCACCTCCTTGCCGGCTTTACCAACCCAGCAATGCCTCCATCCTATTTGTGTATATTTTGCACTGAAACTGGGACTCCTGGGTTTAGCTAGGCTGTATGGCCAGTGTGTATTCATGATCTAGGTGTGTCCAGCTTCCACGTGGGATCTTGGCATCAAAATTCAGGTCCTCATGCTTGTGCAGGAGACACTTTACCCACTGAACATCTTCTCAGCCATTTTCAGTAAGCCCCATGGGTGCAGTTTCCATGTTTGAAACAGGTAGGTTGATACCACTGAATACATCGAGAGACACCTTTGTGAAAACTTTTGGCTCTAGATATGTGGGGGGATGGCAAAGTGCTTGGGCCGTGAGTTCCAAAGTCAGATTAAGAGTCTTCAGTATTCTTGGTTCGACTCTTGCTGATGACTGAGCCATCTCTCCAGCCCAGAAATGTTCTGAGTGGTAGAGTGACCTTGAGCTCTGTGTTACCAATTGACATGCAAATAATGGATGGGAATTATAATAGCGCAATACTTAACCAACTGAGCGTGCTGTCTACACAGCCCTCACTGCGAGGCAGTGAAGCACCTCCTTCTATATCCTGGCTGGACCAATACGGACCCAGAAAAGTAAATAAGTCTTCTTGAAGATGACTTGGCTGCCAGATGACAGACCATCTCCAACCACACTGTCTTATCTTTCTGGCATGATGCTTGTATCCCAGGATCTCTGCTTCTAAAGGGACAAGTAGGCTGACCACTAGATCAAGATCAAGATCTCTGAACTTTCTACATTACCTTTTGTCTCTTATATCAGCTGATTGGGGAACAGAGGTGTCGCCATAGACGTACGAGAACCAACCTCCTGACTGTTCCTTGGTTACAGTGGGTTAGATAAAGTGAGAAATGGAAACCCAAGTGAAGCACATTATACAAGAACCCTCGTCACAGGACCATGGTCATAGTGACACTGATGCCAATACAGGGGAACTGTGTAAAGGGAGGCCCTGAGTTACTTTCTTTGGTCAAAAGCTTTTCAACCTGAAGTCTAAGGTTACAAGGATTTGTGTAGGTGAATCATAACAGAGCCACTACATCTTGGAACATTCCATCTACTTTGCTGATTTCATTGTCCTGGAATTGCTGAAGAGATTGAAGGAAGTTCTAGATTCTTGGATAGAATTGACCAGTGTTGGAAGGTACTTGAGCAGTCTCTGGTAGAGAGTGTTCTCCCAAGAGAGAATGCTTGGTCAGTTTCCAAAGTGGGGGTTACTGTGGTGATGGTAGGTTGTAGAGTCTCACACTAAAGAGAAATATAAGAATCAGAGGTGACTTTTGGTTAAATACGGTTTCTCTCTCACAGTGGTCAAGGGCATCAGGGAATCTCATCTGCGATGTGTGAAGACTATAGGAGTCTTTCTCTTTGAAAAACAGTGTCACTCGTGTGTTTATGTCACTGCTTCCAAGCTCATGTGACTTGTCATTGGAACTCACCATCTTTGCTGATAGAAGTTATACTGTCCTGTAGCTGGGGTGGTGACCCTGGAAGTGGAGTAGTCAACAATATTCTGTAGTAGGCAAAAAAAAAAAAAAAAAAAAAAAAAAAAAACCAACAAAAACAAAACAAAACAAAAAACCAACCAACCAACCAAACAAACAAAAAAAACCCAAAAAACTAGCCTGAGCAAGAAAAATATTTTGCCCCAATTTGATTCACACCAAACTATTTCAGGATTACTAATCTCTTCTTTGGGATGGCCCAAGTTTCCTGGTTAATTTTATCAATGGCTTACTTGGAGTTGAAGGCTTGAATATAACTTGGTAAATGACAGTATTAGAAGAGGAAATAAAAGAATAGGGGTTAATTTTCTTAGATTGATTTATTTTATGTCTGTAAGTGTTTTGCCTACACACACACACACACACACACACACACACACACACACACACACACACACACCATCTGAGATCCATTTGCCTGATATTCATGAAGGTCAGAAGAAGGTGTCAGATCCCCTGGGGCTGGAGTTACAAAATTGTTGTGAGCTAGGGTGCTAAGAATCAAACTCAGGGTCTCTGCAAGAGGAACAGGTGCTCTTAATCATTGAGCCATCTCTCTAGCCCAGGTTTTCTAATTTTAGATGCCTCGTGTATTCCTCCAACATCTTCATCTTTAATACAAGTACATCCTGAGGCAGATGCTGATAATTGCAGCACTGTTTAGCAGTAAGCTGCCTCCTGATGTGGTATTTAGAAATTTCCTTATATGGTCCCCCTCAAATTACTGTTAAAATTACCTACATTTAAAAAAACCAAACACTGAAATGCAGGGCATTTCCTCATAGTCTCACAGCATGTGAATAGCACACCAAGGACTAGCACTTGGAGGAGTGACGATGGAATGATGAAATACATGCCTTAGCTGTCAGACTTGTACAGCATTCCGTTAGGAATAGGGGAGGAGGCTCACGCCACCCCACCTCTCCCTGAGCAGGGATGGCCGTAGGTGGGGCTGCCATTTTCTTCTGTGGTATAACCACTGCTCAGTTGACCAGGCTTTAGTAGCTATTCCTCATCCAGGCTCATAGAACACAGTAATGAAGTCAGTCTTCCCATACATGTACACAGAAGACCTGAGAGTGGAAATGTGAACTAGTTGGGAAGAAAGGGGGATTACTAGTGGGAAGGCGTAAGCTACAGTAGTGGAGGGATGAGTATGGCCACTGCCTACTGTGGACATCTGTCAAATTGCAAAAGGAAAAAGAAAAAAGAATGTTGGGAATTGTAAAAGGGTGAGTTAAAGACGTTTATTGAACTCTTACATAGAAGGCAACGGTTTGAATAAATTAATACGCTTGATTTCTGTGGTAACTTAGTTAAGGCATGTTTATACAAATTGCCAACAAAGCCATATGAAATACATATTTTACTGGAAGTTCTATGAAGGCTGGTGAGTTTTAAAAATCCTAATCTTTGGGGCTGGAGAGAAGGCTCAGCAGTTAAAAACACTGACTGCTCTTTGAGAGGTCCTGAGTTTAATTCCCAGCAACCACATGGTGTCTCACAACCATCTGTAATGGGATCTGATGCCCTCTTCTGGTGTGTCTGAAGAGAGTGACAGTATACTTATAAACATGAAATACAGGAATAATTCTTGCAGGTAGTTACTGCAAAAAAATAAATCTTAAATTTTGGAGCAGATGTGGTAGATTACATCTGTAATTACAGCACTCGGAGGTTTGAGGCTGAAGAATTACTTAAGTTCTAGCTCATTATGAGCTATCTAATGAGTTCTACTTTAGCCTGGGATACAATATAAGGCCTTGTCTCAAACAAAACAAAACAAAAGAAAACAAAGCAAAACAAAACCAAGAAATACCAATCAACTAAAAACAACAATAAAAACATCAACAAAACCAAAAACAAAAAAACACTAGAACAAAGCAAAGTAAAACAAACAAACAGACAAACAAAATCCAGTCGAAAAATTTGAATTTGAAAGTCTGCTTTTGAGCGTCCTTATTTTGCATTAATGGTCCTGTGCTATTTCAGTTGGGCATAAAAACTATTGATTGACAGCTTCTTCCTTCAAAACTTAGAATATATTGTGTGGTGCTGGCTTTGCTTCTTGCTTTTAAAAGAAAGTTATTTATCTAACTGCAGTCCATATAAGTTTTCCCTGAGCCTGCTGTTTGTCTGTTAAATCTCAGTGGATCTAGGTGTGAGCCTGTTTTTTTCTTTTTTTTAATTTTAATTTTAATTTTAATTTTTTTTTTCTAGACAGGGTTTCTCTGTGTGGCCCTGGCTGTCCTGGAACTTACTCTGTAGACCATGCTGGTTTTGAACTTGGAAATACACCTGCCTCTGCCTCCCAAGTGCTGGGATTAAAGGCGTGTGCCACCACTGCCCGGCTGATTTTTTTTTTCTTTCTTTCTTTCATTTTCAATCTAAGAATGTTTCTCCAGTTCTAGGCAGTCTTGTCAAACACTTAATTTATGTAATTCGCTGTACTTTTTAATAAGATAATTTCATGTATATCAGAGCCTTTTAGCCCATTTTCACATTTCTTACTTAAACTTCAATTTCAAAGAGTGTACTTGGCCTTTGCATTTTTCAGGATGAAGAGATAATGTCTCCGAAGCAATGCCTTTGAATTCACTATTCCTTTTGTATGTCTCAGGTTTGTTAAACTAAGCTTAACTTACTATGTCATTACAGTACCACTTATGAAATTCATATGCTCTAAGACTTTGTTACCTAGTCGTATTCTGCTTTTCTTGTTTTCATAAATCCATGCTTAAAATGGATACTCCATTCAACTCATCGCTCTTTGTAAGTATAGAAGAGTCTTGTCTGATTATTCTAAGAAGCTAATTTCACTTGGGCTGAATTCATATCTTGACGGTTGGATTGACGTGGCTTTCTTAGAAGTAGATTCTTTTGTGTTTTGGAAATCTAGTTTGTGGGCCCCTTTTGAATGTGAGGGGTTTTTACTTGTTTCTTGTTCTTGTATTGACCAATACTTTTCTGGTTTTACAGTTGCTTTGACCTGCCTCCGTAGGCCCAGCAGATAATTAAGTATTGTAATGGAGTTTACCATCTATTTCTGTGCTCTGGGCCTCGGATTTAAGGGCTGTGGTGTCTCCTCAAAGCAGGCTGGCACCGTGGCTGAGTTTTAGGGTCAGAGCTACTGATCTCCTGAGCCCCCAACCTCCTTCATTTCCTACAGCCTCTTCTGCTGACTAGTGGGAGTGCGTCCTTGGCATTAAGTAGCAAGAACGTAAACTGCTTATTACGATGCAGTTTGGACTTTTGTCTCTCTTAGAAGTCCCAGTACATTTATTGTTTCTGTTTGCTTCTGTGGTGCCTTTGTCTCCTTAGCTCCATTTTGTGTTCTCTACCCTTCCCCTCCTCTCCCCCTCCTGCACTCCTGCCCAAGCCCTTCTTCTTACTTCCTCCTCCTCCTTAATCAATTAGAGTTTGTCTCCTCTGGAGACTAACAAAACATGACTGGTTTTGTTTGTAAGATTAAACATTTAGATGTAAACTACTGGGTTGGGCCGGAGCTGCTGTCCCTTGACTTTGACTTACTCGGCCTGCCCACCCCACCTCCTCCTTTCCTCGGGAACTCTTGAGGTGCTGCGTGCAATATGCCTGTCCTTTCTTCTTTCGCTTGTAGGACTGCTTCAGAAATTAAGGGATTTATTTTCTTCTGCTGTTTCCTTGATTGGGCAGTATTCAGAATAAATTTCAAAGCTCCACCTTCAGTGTAAATGTCAGTATTATCTTAAGTTAAGGAGAATGATATTAAGAAATAAGTAAGTTTACAGAAATTATTCTCATGAACCAATATTCAAGAGACGTGACATTTGATATGATGTGTACTCAAGTATAAACTCCTTCTCAGCTCTCATGTATGTTGTTATGAAATAGCTGAAAAGCTTCATCAGTTGTTAGAGCCTTTCCTTCTTCCTTATTCTTTTAAAATCAGAAATAATATTGTAATAAGAACTTTCTATGAAAGCTTTTAGAAAAGCAAATGTTAATAAGGAAATGTTTTTATCTTTTTCATATCTTAATAAATCTGAAGAGAATATCTATGCTTCAGGGCACTTTGAAATGTACCTTGAGTACACATTAGACTAGGAGTAGCGTGACCTCTGGAAGCTTCCAGGCCTCCTTTCAGGTGATGAGCCACACCACCTTTCTGCCTGACCTTCCAGATGAGCTGTGTTGTTTCCCCAAAACCCTTTGTTTTTTGGTCTTGATAATCAGGCAGTGTTAGGGCTGTTGACATTCTTACTTTATTTCTTTCAGATATAATACCTTCAGATCAGCTGTTATAGTAAAGATATTACTAATTTTAAATTACTTTAAAAATATTCTAGACATGTGGATGTGTGGTGACATTTCTATATAGAGAGAAAGGGAGTTGAGCAAATTGAATCTTGCAGTTTTCTCCAGTTGTTGAGTCTTTGTCATTGGTGATGGCTATAGTTGATATTTTTTTTTGAGTAATTTCTTGTGTGTGTGTGTGTGTGTATTCATTCACACGTGTGCACTCATGCATGTGTGTTTAAGTGAGTTCAAGCTGAGAACAACCTCTAGTAACTACCTTCTCTGAAACAGAGTCCCTCATTGGTCTGTAGGTCACCAGTTAGGCCAGATTGGTCCAGCATTGAGTCCCAGGGGGCTTCCTGTCTCCATGTCTCCAGTACTGGCATGACGAACACAGGCTGCTCCCAGGGCATTTTTACCTGGCTTCTGCAGATAGAAGCCAGGTCCTCTTGTGTGTGTACTTTACCATTGATTGAGCTCTCGCCCAAGCTTTGTTCTCTGCCTCTCTCTCCCCTTCTGCCTCTTGCTCTCTTTCTGAGATAGAATCCTTACCAAGTAGCCCAGGCTAGTCTTGAACCCAGAGTCATCCCCCTCTCAGCTTCCCAGTCCTAGGATCCTTGCATGTTTTCTCTGAGAACTTCTATAAATACATGTGTATCTTTCCTTTGTTCAGAGACAACACTGCATCAGTACATACCACCCATAACACCATTTTTACACCCAACAATTTATTTTGTAACTCATTCGCTACCAGTCCGTGCAAAGATGCCTCAGTATTTTTTTTTCACTTCAGTAAAGTTAATTATTGCTAGATTATGAACAAATCATTATGCAAAAGTGGAGAGGCTTCCTGACATGCTTGTTTTACGGCCAAGCACAGTGGGTTGTTTGTTTATTAGGTTCTCCCAGCAGGCAGAGTTTGAGCCTTCATGTTGAGGAAGGTAACTGCAGTTTCAGGATGGTAGTTAGCCCTTCAGTTCTGTGTTTTCAACAATAGGTGGCACCAGCAATTTCCGTATTGGGGCTGTGTGGAGATAGAAAGCATGATCATTTTTCATTTCCTATCGTTGTATTCACAGATTATTAAGAGCAAAGATGTGCTTAGCGGAAAGCCTGGAGGCTGGCACCCGCGTGCATACATCCTGAGCTGATTAAGAAACACTTCGTCGGAAGAGACCTGTGACTCGAAGCTGCTTCTCGCTCCTCACCCCAGCCTGTGTTGGTAGCAGTCACTTAGTGAGATAAGGCATTTAGGTAGCACAGACATCCATGGATGATCAGTACAGCTAGTGGGTACATGAGAGGTACCTCTTCCTGCAATCTCTTAAAAAGGATTTTGTCGCAAATTTCATCTTGTAACGTGTCTATGGATTGACCACTGCACGGGCTCTGTGTATTCTCAGGACTTAGCCTGTCTAACTGGCATTCGCTGCTTTTCATCTTGCTCTCTGTTCTAACCCTTTCCCCTGTGCTCCCTGTGGCGTGGGCCTAGACCTCCGTGAACATTTAAAATACAGCTCTTCAAATCAAATCATTAGCCCCGGAGAGCAATTCTTTCCTTTTCTTTTCGTTGCCACCTGAAAATTCCCTCCACCAATTTCTAATTTGCCTTTTAGAATTTGCCTTCATTTCTGTGCCTGGCAATACAAGGCTTTGATTACTGCATAAGTAGGCAATTGTCCCGGCTGTTCCCCTTTTTGTTCTTTTTCAGTATAGGAAGAATAATTCTCCAGCTTCAGAATAAAAAAAAAACAACCAAAAACCAAAAACCTATACCATGTTGTCAACAAGCTTTCCTGAGTCAAACACACACACAGGTCCTTATGAATGATGAGGTGACAAATAGATTCAAATGCAAACATCTGATGTGACATGGCTCTGTATCCCTCCTCAGGACCATGCAGATGTTGGCAAGAGTGAGCAGAGCTCCACCGCTTTTGATTTGAGCTGGATCAGCATAGCTTCCCTTTCTTTTTCCCTCCTGAAGGCAATACACACCTCCTTGGCTTTCTCCTGGTGTCATGCCTTGAGTTGATCTCATGATTTTTACCTGTGGATTTGTGTCTTCACAGAACCTTTGATTCTATAGAATTCATAAGTAGTCCTGCTGTGTAGCATTGTGTTAAAGCCTCGGTTCTTCCTTTGTGCACCAAGTACCTGGCTGTCACATTGAGTAAATCCTTCAACTATCAAGCTAATCATTTAGTTGGTGGTCAGAATCTCACGAACAGAAAACAGACAAACAAACAAACACACCACAGCTATGTACTGAATTGTGAATATTTGAGTGTGTGTGTGCCTCGTTCTCGGGCATGCCTGGGTAGAGATCAGAGGACAACCTTGAGTGTTTGGCCTTCTCTTCAACCTTGTTTGTGAGAATCTCTCTGGAGGTTCACTGCTTCTCACCCAAGCATAGGTAATGCTTCAAGTGACATCTGTGTTGTGGCACTGAGATGTCATATATTCCTACTACTGCAGCCAGCTTTCCCATGGGACCTTAGGGTCTGAACTCAGGTCATTGGGTGGGCTTATGCATCACTTTACCCACAGAGCAGTATCCCATGTTTCAGAATTAGGAATATTCTTTATGCTCCAAGCTCTTAACGCTGCTTTGTGGTTCAAGCTAGCTTTGAACTCACTATGTAGCCAGAGCCAGCCTTGCACTCATGAGACCTCTCCTGCTTTAGCACCCCAAGGCCAGGGATTACCAGCATTGGGCCTTGTCTCAGATTTTACATTGTGTTACGGTAGCGTTACAGCTGCACTTAATATAGGCCCCTGAGTCCTTCAGTTTTGGCGTTTGTGGTGGTGTGAATGAGAAGTAGCCCTCACAGGCTCAAGTAGTTCACTGTTTGGAGAGGTTTGGGAGGCATGACCTTGCTGAGGGAAGAACCTCTCTGTGGTCGGGCTTTAAGAGTTTTAAGACCTCACTGTAGTTCCAATTCCTTTTGCTTGTGATTGAGAACGTGATCATTTATTCTTCTGTCCATCACGCCTGCTTGCGTCCATGCTTCTCCCAGTGATGGGCTTATCCCTCTGGCTCAAAGCCTGAATATCCCTTTCCTCTTGTAAGTTGTCTTGCTTTGGGTATTTTATCACAGCAACAGAAAACTAATTATTGCAGTCTTGACTCCTTGAGGGGTTCTTCTATTTTTTATTTTCATTCAAGATTATCATTTTAGATTTAGATTTAACTTCTCAAAAATTTGGTAGCGTAACGTGACCTAGAGCCATCTCAGTCTGATTCAGCCTTGTATTTCCGGGACTGAGGAAGGAAACCCGCCCTAGCAAGGACTAGCTCATTAACTAATAGAAGGGCAAAGGGGGGTGTTTGGCTTCCAGCTGCTGGAGACATGGAAGGGAGACTGCAGAGCTCCTGCACCCCACCCTCTGAGCAAGCAGAGGGACCACCTGCAGTGACACCCACTCCTGTCTAATCTGTTCACTTGATGCCACATCTTGCACTTCCAAGGATCTACCTCATTTCAACCTCTAGCTCTAGCTCATCTGTACATGTGTATGGGAAGCTGCATATCTCTTACAGACGGATCATTCTGCCCCCTGCCCCCCTTAAACCAGAGGGGTTAATTTTCCCAGGGATAGATTTCATGCTAATCAACTAGTAGTAGTTCCACTTAATGCGGGCGCTGCATGAGCATGGTTCTCTACCCATTGGCTTTGTGGTCTTCAGTAACTCAAGGTAAATCTTGTAACTCCCGCCCCATTTTACAACAGAGGAAATCAAGACTTAGGGATGCCCAGTGGCTTGCAAGGTCGCACAGGTGAGACGTGGACAGACTAAGAGGAACTGGCTCTCCCCTTCACACTGGGCTGTCCCCAAACTTTCAAATACTGCTCTAAAACTACTTCAGAGGGGAGCATGGAAGCATACAATTCCTTTATCTGTGTGGACTCCAGCTTAGCATTTTAGGAGTGGCCTCTCCCTGTCAGTGTAGATGGGTCGCTTCTGAGCGGCAGAAGTCCAGTCTGGCAAAGCACCCTTCAGTCTTCTCTGGGAAAGGCGCAGATGTTTCTCTGTTTGTGTTTTTGTTTTCTTTGCTGTTTTCGTCTTTGTTTAGTCAGCACGTTGATTGTAATGATTAGGTGCTGAACACTGGGTATACAGTTGTTAAATAGACACATGTGGACCTCTCACCCTGGAGTTTTATAGACTGCAAGCTCAATGTGAGTGTGGAAAATGCCAACTAAGCCAAACTTTCATTTATTTCTGTTCATTATAGGCAAGATAAGTCAACATACTGGGAAACAGAATTAACTTGAGTATTTATTGGAGAGTATGTTGAACAAAAAGACTTATATGGATATATTGTTTCATGGGTAGGAATTAGTAATTCGAACCAGTAAATGTTTGAAATTGATTAAAGGAGAATACTCAGATTCTTAAATAATGATTTAAATATGCTGAAACCTAATAGCTCCATACTACATGTTTTTAGTTGCTAGACAATGTTGAAAGGATGATCCAAAGTAGGTGGCACTAGCAAATATTCTAGCATCCATAGAATGTTGAGGTAGGGAATTTGTGGCTTTCTCAGACCCTCTTACTCGTTTTTTCCCCGAAGAAATGAAAACTCAGAGAAATGGCATATGCAGTCTCTCCTGCACCCCACCCCTAATTTCTGACTCGTAGAATGAATAGACCAGCTTACTCAAGGTCTCAAGAGTTCAAATTGTGAACATTTAGCCCTTTCATGTATTAGCAATGCCAATGACTTGAAAATTAGTGTGATTTGAGCTTCATTTTTCTTTCCCTTAGATGTGGTTGAAGGGCTATGAGTTCATATGAATAAGGAGTTAAATGTTCTCCTGAGCCTGCCTTGTGAATTTCATTCTCTACAACTAAGTGATCTCACTAGAGCCCGTGACTCAAGAGGCAGGTTTGCTCTGTGTGACCACTCTAGAGGACCACATTAAAGTGCCTGTGCTCCTTGTTTGTGCAGGATTGAGTTTTCTTAACTCCATCACTGGATTCCAATGGAGGAAATAAATTACTCATGCATGTTCTAATGATTAAAAAATTTTCCAGTGTCCTGCCTGTCTAATTCTCATGGTGTAGAGGTTCCGTTACCGAACAGTAACTGTTACACTTTTGATTAGTTGGCTGATGTTATTTAGATAGTCAAGTGAATGAAACATCTGAGTCATTGGTTCTAGGCCCAGATTGCACAGGATATGCTATGTGAGACCACCTTTTTGTAGTTGTGGGAGACATACTAGATTTAAAGGACTCTCCCCGCCCCCCCATCTTGCCTGAATAACTTAATAACTTAGTCTTGTGGGCAAGTTACTTTTAACCTATCTGAGCCTTGTTTTTCTCCTCTGTACAGAGGAAGGTGGTCATGGTAATGCCTGCTGTAATTATCTCTCATGACTGCTGAGAAAATCAGCTGTGATCACAAAATCTGAAAGCCAGAAGGATACTATGTAGATTTGTGTGAGTGCTAGGATTTAAAAACATTGCTGCAACAATGATGCTCAAAATGACGTTTTTGATCTGAATTTTGGCTAGAACTATGTACATGGGGACATTAAATGGGTACGAGATGCTTTTGTGTGTTAGTTATGGTGACAGAGTTGAAACTGCAAGTTGTTAAAGTTGAATTTTGCTGCTCGATGTTAAAGTCATAAAGGAAAGTAGCTTGGAATCCTGTTTTTGCTTATGAAAGGGTTAAACAGTAGTTTCAGAAAGCGAGCAAAAGATGAAAAATCAAACAGGTAATAAGAACATGGGCTGAGAAAGCAGGGTGAAGTAAGGGGTGAGGTTAGGACTCGGGGTGCATCTATCTTCCTGTGCTAGAGCTGAGTCAGAGCTTTGGCTCCAAGCCTTGCTGGATCCACAGCCCTGAGGAGGGAGCATGTCAGCCATGTGACTCATGGTCCCCATGAAGTTAGCCAGTCCAGCCAAGCTGCAGTGAGATGGCGAGTTTTCTCAGGGAGTTCTCTAAAGAACAGCACATGGAGGAGAGTATCGTATACAGGTCCCGGTGGGAGAAAACAGACAGTTTTTGAGACTTTTACTGGTGGGATTGATGGCCAGAAGAAAAATTATAAATTTTTTTTTTTAAATTTCCCTATTTGTGAGTTTGTGTCTTTACCCCTTTATTTTCATTATGGATGAATGTATACACATCATTAGATTAGAAACCAGAACCCTTGCTCACTACTGTTTCCCACATCAGGGCACCTTAGTGATAATGAACAGAAAAGTCTGGGCCTACTTGCTGAGTGTGTGGGTCTGAAGGGAAGCAGCTTGCTCGGAGCCAGTTCTGTGGAGCACGGAGCTGGTCCCAATATAACTACCGTTTGGCCCTTGCAGCATATTTCTAATTGTGAGTTTAGAGGTTTTTTTTTTTTTGTCTGTGGAAAGTGTAGAAAGCTATTGAACGTGATGCTGCCCTCCCCATATTATTTGCTGTTTGTTTGTTTCGGTTTTTACTGTGGAAGCTACTGAAAAGCCTACAGCATTGGCTCTGAAATCCGTCGAGAACAGATCTTCACACGTAAGACTTCCAGCATTCATGATTAGACTGCCTGCTCTGCCCCTCTCATCACTAGCACCCAGAATGAGAAAGTGAAGAAGAGCATCAATATTGTAAGCAAATTTGAATAACACCGAGCCTCTCTTTTTGAGCAAAGATGAATTTGTAGGCATTCACAAAGAAGCTGTGGGAATTTTTGTGGCTTCTTTCTGTTGCACACTTGCTTGCTCACGCTCACAGAAAGGGGCTTCTGTCGTAACAGTTGTTCAAGAGTTTCCTGTGATATTTTCAAGACTGATTAAAACACATTGTTCATCAGTAGCTTAGAATAAACAGGCGGCCAAGGACCAGAGAAGGTTGCTCACAAAGGTCTCTCTGGAGAGAGGTTGGAACATTGGCCCCTTGTCATCATGTGTGATGTCATTTTGTGTGCCTGAGGGACTTCAACCTTGGGGCTATGGATCGTATTAGAAGCAACGAGAGTCAGAAGAAATACATCCATTCCAGTTAAATCATTTGTTCAAAAACAGGTCCAAGTCTTGAGTCTTGGCACCCTTACGTGGAGAGCTGGGCCCTGCTGGCTGTGGAGAGGCCCAGTGGGTAGTAGAAGCATGAAATTCCTTTTCCAGTATTTACACGATTTTTACCATTAAGATCTATCTCAAGGCAACTTCATGAAGTGTAAAAGCTTGGCACTTGTGAAGTGGAGGTATCAGAGCTGTAAATGCACACGAAGTGAGTAATGTTTCCTTTCCTGGAAAGATCCCGGTCCACCTGGGAAGCAGCAGGTTCCCCTCCAGTTCCTTAAGGAATGACAGTCAGTAGAGTCAACCTGGGGTTGCCCAGTTGATGCTCTCACCGGAGGCGTGTGCTTCACTCACCTGCTCAGCAAACGCCTTGTGAAGAGACCAGGAAGCTCAGTGTGGAACACTGCCTCGTTTAATGTTGTTGTCAGCACTTGTTGTCTTTTCTCTCAAGCACATGCACTTTCTAAGATAGCTTGTTCAGATATCAAGCATACATCACGCTTGGAAAAACTCAAGTTGCTTGCTGTAGTTAAAATATAACAAATACCCATGGCCTTGGTATCTCCTAGGCCTGTGTGGTGAGACTTCTCTTCTTTCCTTCTCTTAAGGGAGCACAGTTCTTTGACCTTCATAGCCCAAATCTCTCCTACTGAACAGTGCTTTGTGCATGCCCTTGACATTAGATAGTGACTGAGAGATTTGACACCTCCGACAAGCTCTGGCACAGGGACAAAGCAGAGTCATGGCTGGGTCCGTTTATGGTCTTTTTTTTTTTTGTAGGTGAAGAGTGTTAAATGATTCATGAAAGAAACTACCAGGTAAACACAGGGGGAAAGTGTGGGCCTGTTCTGAGCATCTCATTTGTGCTTGTCCACTTTCCAGGACCTCTGATGAGTCAGTGCAGGACTTTCTGGAAGAACCGAGTCATGAGGAGTTGGACACACGGAAGAGGTGGTGGTGGGAAGGGACTTGGAGAGGTTACCAGTCAGAGGGCTGCAATAAGAAGAAAAAAAGGAAGGTTTTCTTCCTTCTGCAGAAGAGCTGTGGCCCATTATGGCTGATGTTTATGTAGCACTAAAAGCTACACATACACATTTTCAAATGTATTCAAATGTCGCATATATCGGTGCACTGACCTTAGGCAGAGCAGAGGTATGCGATAGAGGAGCCTGGAGGTGATGCTGGCAACATTAATGATCCAAGGACATCTGGAGGCTCCTAGGGGACTTAGATAAAGTTCCAACTCTGCCCTCACAAGAACACCACAGCTTTCCCTGTTTCCTACTCCAGTTCTGTGTACAGGCAGTTTATATGAGCCTGACATGTACTTCCAAGCTGTGAATAGAACTTGAACTTGCCAATGGGTAGCATAAAATATTCTTGCATTTGTCAGACAAATGGGTAACCCATATCCCCAGAGAATTGTTGCATGGGAGATTGAGGTGTTGTGGTCCCGGGTTCGTATCTAACATGGAGGCAAGCTGTGACCTGGCCCCAGTTATCTGCTGTGTGTGGGGAGGTTTGTTTAGGTGAAGTCTGGAGTTCCTTTGTAGAGATCTCAGAGGTGGTATCTGCTGTTGGACTTCCTGTGTGTAAGAAATGAAGACTTGATCCCTGGCTCATCAGCTTGGCCCCTTCTTCCTTGACTGGCGCATGGATTGCCATTCTCAACCATTTCCGCCCTAGAAGTTTCTATTCTGTCTCTCACATCTGAACACATGTTAGATATGGGAAAGTATCCGCTTTTTCATCCCCTTGACTATGGTTCTCTTTTCAGACATTCTTTATTTTATTTTATTTTATTTTTGGTTTTTCTGTATAGCCTTGGCTGTCCTGGAACTTTTACTCTGTACACCAGGCTGGCTTCGAACTCAGAAACCCCTCTGCCTCTGCCTCCCAAAGGCTGGGAATAAAGGCATGCGCCACCACTGCCTGGCTCCAGCCAGACATTCTTTGATGGTAAAAGCAAGATGTGAAAAAATAAAGACACCTGAATTAAGTATAGACAACTTTTAAAGCATTTCATCTCTCTGTTCATCTTTATATTTCTACTCATCTAAGGAGAATGGGAGAAAAATAATTTCCATCTTTTTCACGGGTCTTGCACTATACA
The DNA here is from genome assembly GCF_008632895.1 of Mastomys coucha. Lineage (NCBI taxonomy): Eukaryota > Metazoa > Chordata > Mammalia > Rodentia > Muridae > Mastomys > Mastomys coucha. The sequence continues at coordinate 159,902,770 of NW_022196904.1, read as the reverse complement.
TGTGCTTTCCACATGCTTGAGCATTTAGGAAAATGCCAAGTAAAAGTATTTTTCCCCTTTTCATGGGACCCCCCCCCAACTCCTTATCCTGTAAAACATTTTATAGAGAAGGCACACAATAGCAAATAGTCCAGATAGGACAGCACATGCCTGAAACCACATCTGAGAGGTAGAAACAGAAGTGCAGGGTTATCCTCAGCTTCATACTGAGTTTGAGGCACGCCTGGGCTACACAGTCTCAAAATATGTAAAAATCCTAAAAACTTAAAAGATTTTCTTACATACTCGTAACCCAGATTTTCTGAATTTTAACATTTTTTTTTTTGCTTGAGTTTTGCCTTATTATCCTCCCTCTTTGTTCATGAAAAATGTCAAGTGGTTTGACCTACATGTATACGGTTTTCTCTCAGTCATCTGAGGGTAAGTGGTAGACATGTTGTTTCAATCCTTTGAAATACTTCAGTGCACATTCCTTGTTAGAGAAGAAAGAAATCCTTTCCCACGTTTCTCTTCTTTGTGCTCTAGGATCCAGCTCAGCCCCACGTTTCTCTAGTCTCCTTTAATCAAGGATAGCGCCTCAGTCCTTGTCTCCTTCGTAGCCCTTGGCGCACAGCAGCTTCGAGAGCACTCCGCAGTGTGTCGGTCCGCTCACTGTGTTGGTGGTTTCCCCTGTGGAGGCCCAGTCTCTGCACGGGGGAGATGTACTGCAGACACGGTGGTTGCTAGTGCTCCTCACCGGGAAGCAGTGATCTGTCCTGTGTTGGTGATGTTCACCTCCATCCCTTGGTTAAGAAAGCTGGGGCCATACTTCTCCACTATAGACTTAATAAATGTTTTGTGTCTACTAACTCATAAGTGATTGATAAAATGTGAACATAGGGATTATTTAATACTCTAGCCATCATCAAACTTTTGCCCTCTGTCTTTTGCACTCAGTATTTGCCAATTCTGTTCTTCCTTCTAAATTTATAAGTTTTATTCCCAAATAAAAGAATCATACTATTTGTTTATGCATTTTAACTTTTTAGATTTTCTTTTTTCTTTTCTTTTTTTTTAGCACACTGTAATGGTACATTGCTAGTAGTATTTATTTTGTTACTCGAAAAGCTCTACCAACCCACTGAGCCTGCTCCTTAGCAAATGAGATCAAACTCAGGAGCTTTCGACTGTTACTTGAATGTTTGTAAGTCAGTCACTTTCTTTCACATGTGCTGAAAGCAGGTGGAACAAAACAACACTAGTTACTGATCTGATGTTAGTAGCATTCTCTGCTTTAGCCATATTGCAGCAAACACATGGATGGAGTTTGAGAAGGAAGACAAGGAGTGCCAATCAGATGGGGGAGGTGGCGGGCCTTGCCTGCAACCTGTGCACTTGACCAGTGGGGAGCAAAGCAAGGGCAGAGTCTTGCTCAGTATACCCCCTGTCTCGGAGAGGTTAGGAGTCAGGAGAGTGCTCACATAGCAAGGGAACAAAGAAAATGAGCAGACCAAGTCGGAATAGAAGCAGGGTTCTTGCTGTTGGGGAGAGAAGATAGTGTGGAGAGATGTTGGAGTAGATAGATATGGAGGTCCTTGTGCAGTTCCTGTATTTTAGTCTTTGTGAAGATGGATATAGGTATGATAGATACCTGAGTGTGCATGTGTGTAATAGGCATGCTAATGGTTTTAAATTATTTGCTGGTTCTCCGTCATGAGATAGCCAAGGAGGAGTGACACCTCTGTAACAATGAATATGTCTAGCACTTATTTTTAAAATAACACTGCATATGTTAAGATCCGGGACTTTGTAGATATATATGATTGGTTCCAGGGCTAGCTTACAATACCAGAACGCAAGACATCTCCCAACAAACAACAGGAACACTTTAGAAGGACCCAGGAAGCAGCTTACAAGGAGTCTTGTTGCTGACCAAATTAGGGACATATGAACATAGGACTATTGAGCCCTGTAGTTGTCACCATCTCTGCAGTTACTTATGTTAACAAGTTTCACTTTAATCCACAAAAATAAGGGATCTCTACTTGGTTCCAACCACGTGATTCTAGAGAGAACTTGAAATGTGCTGGGTCTCTGTACTGTATTGGACGGTTTCTATGATGAACTCTTCCATGCATGCAGAGTCCCCATGGTCAGCTCTGGTTTAACTCATGGCAAGCATATTGGAGATGAGGAGAAGAAGGTAGATTTGTGATGGATTATGGAGATACCTTCATAGTTTGCTAATTGACAGCATGAGGTAGAAGGGTGACATTTGTGACATCTGTGTGGTGACATTTGGCTTTTTGACTGGAGTCACTGGGAAGATGGTGAAAACTGCAGAGAACACGTTAGACTTAGAGGTCAGGAGTTCGTACTAGTCATATTATGCCACCTCTGTCACATTGGAGTCAAAGTTAATCTTGCGGCAGGTAGACAGGAGCAAGGAAAGCCTGTTTTGATGAGCTCTTTAATCCCACAGCAGATCCATCGTAAGACCCTCATGCTTGTAAGTCTCACCTTACAAGATTTACAGAGGCCGTTATTGCCTGTTGGTTGTTTATTAAATACTACTCCATGCTGCTGCAGAATTGAATCCCACAGAAATCTTGCTTCATTTAAAGTTTCTTTGAGTTATGATTTTTGGATGTCAATGGAAAGTGACTAGAAAGCGAGGTGTCACCATTATACAAGAGTTAGTTGCTAAGGGACCAGATACAGGGCCCTGGCCTGAGCTGGTGACTACTAAACAGATGCTTCCTCTTCTTTTATTTTTGCAGCTTAACACTTTAAAACACACAGAGAAGGCTTGCTTTCAAAAGGAGCAACTGTGGCGGGGGAGGGGGCTTGAGGGTGCAGTAGATAGCTTTCTTTTGATCCAGAGCACATCTCTTAGTCTGTTTATGTAAACATGAAACGCTCAGACACGTGGGCTCTTCCTGGACCACACACTGTATATTAGTGCAGACACATGGAGGTCTTCAGTCTTAGAAGACTCTGCTAATTCTGCTCTTCCTTCATGGGACTCACTCGCCTGTCTCTAGTTCCAGGGAGAGATCAAGTACTGGAAATAGTAATGGAAAGAAGGCGATTCTTTTTTGTGTGTGTATGCACATTTTGTGTGCACACATGAGTAGAAGCCACAGTTCACTGATGCAGATAGGCTCTCTGGACATCAAGTCTAGGTCTCTGGCTCCCCAGTGCTGGGATTACAGGCACACGTTACCGTGCCCTGTTTTTTGACCCGGGTCGGGTCCTCAGGCTTGCTTAGCAAGCACTTTACCAACTGAAACTTCTTCCTGGTCCTGCACACTCTTTTTCTAAAGGTCTCAGTGCTTCGTGACTGGTGGCCCGTGAACTGGTATGAGGTCTGAACCCAGCGAATGAGCTCACACTACGCTGGGTTCTTTGGCAACCAGGCCTTTTAAAGCATGAAAGTCTGCTTTGGCTGCTAAGGTTTGGGGTTCATCAGTGTTACATCCACAAACCTGTCGTGCTGCTTCCCCACTTCATGCTTGTAGACCCCATTGAATTATTCTGTATGAGGGGGAGCGAGATCACACAAGGGGCTTCTAAAAGCACACCAGCCTTGACGTTGGCAGTGTGACCCTGTCCTTTGTTCGTTTTGCTCGTGCAAGCTACACACCCACAGCTCCTGGCTCCCTTTCTCTTTGAATTCTCACTTGTTAACGCACTGAGGTCTTCGTTCTCCCATGGCCTTGTGTGAATCAGCTAGATTCCAATTTACTGTTCAAGAGAGAAAGGATTTTGACTTTTAATCTGATGTATGTGACATTCTTACTCTGCTTCATTTCTTTCAGTGGTGACAGCCCCTACCCCAAATCCCTACTTGCCAGAGAATGACTATTTACAGAACCATATAGCTATGGTAAGAAAAACTTACCAGGGAAATCCAGGGAGTTTTGAAACTTGAATCCTAGAACACTTTAGACTTTGAGTGAATTGAACTGGAAAGCATAGGGATATTGGACTAAGGCTGAAAACAAAGATCTACCAGCTATGTATCTCAGTTTGTTGTTGCTGAACCTTGGCTCCCTTAGCCTGTGTTTGGAACCAGGGCCCTGGGTCTGAAAGTCCAATGAATTGGCCAATTCAATCCATATTGTCTTCTTGCATGGTAGTAATTTAGAACTAAGGAAGAAAAAGTGCCCTGGCATGTCTATTTAAGAAGCAAAACTCAAAGCTTAAAAATTTCTCTTCTGAGCATATGTAATAAATTTATGCAAATATGATTTTCTCAAACATTAGCAAGACCACAATGGGATGTTGCACCAAGGAACATGGAGCCCAGCATCAGAATGGCAGTTAGATTTGAATTAAGAGTTTCATTAGAACCATTTGATTTTTTTGAATCCTTGTGTGTCTGGCTTTATATTGCTGAGCCATTTCTGAAAAGGATTTAAAGAAAAAAAAACAACTGAGTTTGTCATTCTTTTAAAGAAAGGCAAATGCCAACACGGTATTGTCATAGTACCGAAGGAGACAGACACGGAGCTGGAACATGACTCTGTAGTAACATGGAGTTAGGAGGGACCTTTGAAGTGGTTACATCAGACAGACATGTTTTCAGAGTCTGTAGCTTTCAGTGGGGATTGGGAATGGATGTTGCTGATGGGAACATTCATTGCATTCATAGAAACAAATCATAGAAAGATGGTTTTGTGGCATGGGCCCAGGACACAGAATTATTATGAAGCTCCAGGGTTTTGGATGCTTGGAAAAGGAAAACAGAGCCTTGGAAAATCCAGGAATCTTTTCTTATTGGGGTTGTAGTAAGGCCAAGTGGGCTTCTTTGTCCACCTGAAATGATAGGCCATATCTCGCCTCCACAAAACGTGCGGGTCCGTTAACAAAGGAAGAGAATTCCCCCTCCAACTGAAAGTCAGTCTCTCTCTCTCTCTCTCTCTCTCTCTCTCTCTCTCTCTCTGTGTGTGTGTGTGTGTGTTTGTAACCCCTCTCTCCCTTCCTCCCCCTCCTCCCTCCCTCTCCCTCTCAATGGAATGACTGCATATGGAACCTTCTAATATCACCTGGACACTCAGCAGCGGGGTAGGATGAGTTTCATGTAGATGACTTTCTTGCTTAGAGATCTTTCTTCCCCAGAAGGGAGTCAGTGGTGATCTTGAGGGAGTTTTGTCCTTCTCTGCTTGAAAAAATGTTTTCACCCTCTTCTGTCTTCTTGGCTAACTGGCATGTGGAGAGCCGTCATTCTTAGCCTGATGACCACACATTTTTCCAAGTGCAGGGAGCTGTCTCCTTTTCCCTTACTGACATAGCCAAGTAAGGTAGGTAAATGATTTTAACGTTCAGGTGAATCTGTCATCTAATGTCCCCTTAGATAAATGGTTAGTAGACATTACAAGCCACTGAATAGCTTTACAAAGTTAAGGTTTTTTTTTTTTCCTAGTTTATGAAATGAACTTGATATTCTAACACATTTCCCAACTGCACAATTTGTAATCTCGGTGGTGTTCGGAGCCATGGTAACTAGGGAAAAATTGCATTTTATTCAAGATGCAAAATTATTAAATAACCTTGGTTTTAGAAAAGAATGCAGCAGCCTTGGAGATTTCATGACCAGGGTAAAAGGACATTGACGAAGCTAAGCAAAAGCCAAAAGAAAGAGAAGGAACATGCATTCTGCCTGTGCTGTTTTTTGGCATTTTACATGGTTTCTCTAGTTCCGTCTGGAGCAGGAGGGGGCTCATGGAGAGCAGAAAAGAAAGTGTTGATTTTTCTTCCAGTAGTGCCCAGTACCAGCTTGCAGGAGATGCTCAGCAAATGAGGGGTGAATTGAATTGCACAACTGAAGAGTCATGGTACAAGTGAAGATTTTGATTGGCTGCTGGGTTCTGACACATGTTGTGACACTTAAAGTAATTCAGAAGCCGATCTTTTCCGGAGCTCCTGTGAATTCTCTGCCTGCTGGGGTTAACCAGTTGACACATTAATAGCTCCGAAACAGAATGTGGGTCAATTTTGCCACTGCATCCTTTCCACAAAAATGTGTACTTAAAAGCTTTTGTGGCAGGATCATCAGAGAGTAGAATTTATTTTCTGAGCAATTATCCTGCTTTCTGTTAAAGCTTGTTCCATTAACTCTCACTGTGAATTCTGTTTGATATGTGAGAGAATACAGCCTAAGCAGGGCAACAGAAGCCACGGCAAGCGCTGCTTGTGAGAATTGGCCTCACCGATTGCACACACTCTCTCTCCATCGCTCTCCTCTTACCTGGCCCTTGAATTCTAAACCAGTTTCTCTCTGGAGTTGTTTGTTGGCATTGTTATTACTTTGGGAGCTCCTCCTACCCCCACCCCCCATATCTATTTTCTACTTACACTAAAGTGTAAACTTAACAAAAGCAGGATAGGTACTGGTCCAGAACACTTGCGTCTAGAGTAATACTGGGCACGCTGTGGGTACAGGATGAGTGCTTGTTGAATATAAAATAAGAGCATTGGCACCCAGAGTGTGCATGTGTTAGGTGTTCAGTTATAAGAGCTATGTCAGGTTCCTGTTATCCACCTACTTTGTGCTTGTCTATGTACCAGGGCTTTGTCAGTGAATAAGAGATCATACTTGGGTTTATTAAATATAATGTCTGGTGCTGGGTTACCTAGTCTAGTAATCAGAGCCACGTGTGTTGTCCAGTTTATACAGCTATTAGCCACATGTGGCTATGGAAATTTAAAGGTAAGTTAATGAAAATTAAAACTTCACTTCTTTAGCCATGCTATAACATACTTGAAGTGCTTGCATGGATCCAGTGTTGATCATATTGGGCATCTTTGTAGAATGCTCGCTTGGATGGAGTTTAAAAACAGATTAACTCATGAGTATTTTCATTGAAGATGGATATAACTTATGTTTTTAAAAGAAAAAGTGTGGAGGCCGAAGAGATGGCTCAGTGCATGATTCAGTGGCTGCTCCATCCTGGAGGACTTAATTTCAATTCCCAGCACCCACATGACAGTGTACCACCATCTGTAACTCATGTCTCAGGGATCTGATGCCCTCTTTGGGCCTACTGTGGTGTATTGCATGTACCTGTTCCACAGACATACATTCAGGCTCATAAAATAAATCACATAAGTAAATCTCAAATCTATCTATCTACCTATCTATCCATCTAATCCGTCATTTATCATCTACATCTACATATATAAACATATATGAACAATAGAGAAAGTATGATTCAAAGGAAACATCCAGGAGCAGTGATCATTGGTTTTCAGATGTGGCTTCTGAAAGACTGAATTTATGAATTTGGAAAAAGCGTGTTAATGGAGAAGCATTAATGTATACTGTATAACCTTTACTTAAAGAAGGCATAGGTAGTCTCTGTAACGAGCCAGGAATGAGGATTGGTCAGTTCCAGGAACTTGTTGGTCACAGAGACCCCTTCCAGCTAGGGCCCAGAATAAGGAACAGGATAGCGGTCAGCCATTAAAAAGATAGCATTGACCAAACCACATTCCTCTTGACAATGCTTTACTTATGACCCTGACTCAACCAGGGGTTGGGTCCCTTTGGAATTTTCCACTGTTTTTATGTTATG
>NW_022196904.1:159824028-159895199 GCF_008632895.1 Mastomys coucha | reverse complement strand
CCCCCCCCCCCCCCAGTTTGTGGTTTTTCCCTTTAAATACCCCTCACTTCTTGTGTTCGGGGTTGAACTCCACTGGCCTGCTAGGCTATGTGTTCGACCCCAGATCTGGCCTGAATAAACCTCATGTGAATGCAGCAAGATCAGTCTCTCGTGAGTTATTGGGTGGTCCTGTTATCCTGAGACTTGAGTGAGGGTCTCCCTAGCTCTGGGGGTCTTTCAGCTTCCTAGGAGATTTCTAACCTGAGGCCTAAGGAATGCGTAAGGATTGGATAAGCTGAGGACACAGAGGAACGTGACTTTAAGTTAAATAACTGGAGAAGGGTCTGGGCTGGGACCCTTCATTTGGCCATCAGCAGGAGGACCAGGAATTGTTTTGATGGTTAGGTGAGCTTGGACTCACAACAAGCTGCTACTTACATAGTTTTGTTAGTTTGTTCATGGAACTTTTTGTCTTTCTTAGGCCCACATTCTCTTAACAGCTCCCTAAACAGAAAATTCTGCTTATAGTTTGGAGTCCCTCATCCATCTCCAGCAAACCCTGATAGGTTATTTATTCACTTGCTGGGTAAATGCCCTCACCTCCTATGCCCTTAGCATATAAAGCCAAGATGCGCCCCCATGCTTTTCTTCATAACCTCTTTATGATTATCGCCTACACTACAGCTGCTTCCTCTAAGTTGTTTATGACGAATTCAAGTGTATCTTGAATCAGGAGCAGTTATCGCTTGCCACCAGGAGACCCTCATCAGATTCTTACCATAGCACCTCCTTGTAGAGGGAGGGAGGGAGGGAGGGAGGGATAAAGGGAGGGAGGGAGGGAGAGAGGGGGAGGGGCTCAGCAGTCTTACCAACCCTATAAGGTTCTTCACCAGAAAGCTCACAGGACTCAGGGAGTCACCAGCTTCCTGGGACATGAGGGATCCTCAGGTTATGTAAAAGGGAACAGTGGCCTTGGGTGAGGGTAGGACAATGGGGGATGGTAGCTCACAGGGGACTTCTCAGTAGTGGAGCCTTTTGCTAGCTGCCTTTTGTGGGTGGAAGCTCTTCCCTGGTGCAGCTGACCATAAGCTAGCCACAGACTTCCTGGTGCAATAGCTGCTTTTGAGTCCCATTGTCTTTCTATAAATAACCCACATTGCTTTACCAAGGTGCTCTTGGAGTGATTCCTGTGGTCCATTGCTTTCCTGTCTAGCTGAAGCAAAACCAAATGAATATTTGTCTTCTCAGGAAAAGTCATATGATACCACAGAGTGACCCTCCTCCCTATACCTCAGGAAAAGTCACATGATACCCCAGAATGACCCTCCTCCCCTATACCTCAGGAAAAGTCACATGATACCCCAGAGTGACCCTCCTCCCTATACCTCAGGAAAAGTCACATGATACTACAGAGTGACCCTCCTCCCCTATACCTCAGAAAAACATGCCTCTCATTTCCTGTTTGCCCCAAATACCCCAGCATAGTTTTTGACACATATGTCTGCGGCATATTTTCCTTATGAGTTAATGAGAGTGGAGTTGATAATTCATCCACATTTCCAACATGTAATCAATCTTAAGCATGTCTCTGGGATGCAGCCTTACATATTTACTGGCCCATCTGAGGAAGCCCCTTCAATTCATCCAGGAGACAGGAGATACAAGTCAGCACACAAAGAACGTGTACCCTTGATACTTGATTGCTTTTTTTTCCCCCCCGAGACAAGGTTTCTCTGTATAGCCCTGGCTGTCCTGGAACTCACTCTGTAGACCAGGCTGGCTTCGAACTCATAAATCCATCTGCCTCTGCCTCCCAAGTGCTGGGATTAAAGGCATGCACCGCCACTGCCTGGCACACTTTTCTTATCAGAGTTTTGGAACTGAAATATAATTTGTATACCCCATTCACTCACTCAAAGCACCAGTCCAGTGACTTGGTTATTTTTCCACATTATGCAAGTATTACCACAAATTTTAAGAATTTATTTATTACCCCAGTACGACTCCTATGTGCACTTAACCGTTAATTTACTCTTCCACTCTTAGCCACTAGTTACTCTGTCTCTTAAATGTACCTTTTCTGGATATCTCATACCCAGAATCCTAGAATCAAGCAGCAGATGACCTATTGCATCTGGCTTCTTTTGCTGTCCACTCTTTTCTGGGGCTCATCCACATTGTTAGCATATACTGGCATTTCATTGTTTATATCGACATTATAACCCATTGTAACAATACACCACATATTACTATCCATTTGGCTTGCTTCTGCTATCAACATTGACATACAAATTCTCTCCCGGATAAATCCTTGCATTTCTCCTCAGAGTGTGTATTTCCGAGTAGAGTTTCTGGGTGCGTCTGAGTTTAACTCTTAAAGAGACTTTTGCTTGTTTTCTGAAGTTACCAAAGCATTTTACATCTCCATCCCCAGGGTGTGAGGATGACCTTTCTTCATGAGAGCTACCCTTTTCTTCTTTTCTAACGTGTGAGATAGTCTTACTGTGTAGCACAAGCTGGCCTTGTGCTCATGATTTCTAATGTCTCCTCAGCATAAGTGCTCAGCTGACAGCTGGCTTTAACCAAGGCTCTGTTCTCTTTTATCCTCTCACGGAGTGGTCAGTAACAGTGACTTCTTGTAAGAACAGAAGTGTGCAGGTTGGATGAGAGAGTGGTAAGCCTTGCTGAGTCTGTCAAAAAAAGCTGCCTCCCAGGCTTCCATTTTGTACCCAAGTGGTTCTTGAATTGATATAAAGTACATGGACCATACTAAAAGATGCTCAAAGTCTCAGGCGGGACTGGATTGAGCTAATGCTGCTAGTGCTTGGGTGACCCATATGGTGTGAGAGGTGATGCTTGTACAGAGACCAGTCTGTTCTGTAGGAAGTCACACTGACCCTGCACGGCAGAGTCTCTGTAAGAGGAGAAGAGTATGCCAGAGTTTAAAACTTACACATGGAGTAGCAACTCAGAGCTATAGAAGGAGGACACCATAGAGGGTTCAGAAACACGGATTCTGGCTGCTGGTGACACCATGGAAATCTGCATGGACAGGTGAAACGGTAGAGCATGGGGCTGCTGCATGGACAGGTGAAACGGTAGAGCATGGGGCTGCTGCATGGACAGGTGAAACGGTAGAGTATGGGGCTGCTGCATGGACAGGTGAAACGGTAGAGCATGGGGCTGCTGGCGTCCGTGTAGACCGTTTTTCCTTGGATGAGTAACATTCTTGTTTTTTTTTTTTTTCTGTTCTTTGAAGCTGTCTTGTTTCCTAGAAAACATTGCTTGCTTTAGACTGAAGAGTTAAGGTTTCTAGATTATAGAAACTCATGTAATCACTAAAGTGTGCTCTTTAAAAAAAAAAAAAAAGCAAAAACAGTTCCCTGCTTAGCAGGCGTAAATAGCTTGCTGGATGTGAATTTAAGCAGGTCAAATTTGAAATTCTATTCTAATTCAAAGCATGTTGCACAGCTCTGTTTTTAGATTGGCGATTCAAATGTTTTCCCAGATAATACAGGGGGAGGTTGAGATAAACCAAGGCCAGCGGGAAATAAGAAAGGCAACTGGATGCCAAATTTCACTGATAAGAGGAGGCACGATAATCTGATGGTTACTTTCTGGTTGGGTTGCTCAAAGATGGGATGATTAGCCACACCACAAATCCTTTCTGTATCGCATGGCTATCGTAATAGGTACTTTCTGATGTTTTCTCAAGAAGGTCTTGGGGCTTCTGTTACTGGCATTAGGCTCATTTATTACAGCTTTAGTTAGCCGAGCTATGTACTGCTCTGCAGCTGGCTTGTTTTTTGTTTTTTTTTCCAGTAAATACTTAAGAGGACACCTGCTACATGCCAGGCACGAGGCTAGCAATGGAGGAACCATATTGAAGGCAATATCAACCTTAGATTTGAGAAACTGTGTCCCCACTTTTGATGTGAAGCCGCAGGCTGATCTTGACAGAAAGCATGATAGGATGGGTCTTTCTGTCTCGGTCTCTGTGCCCCAGATCTTTACTACCCTCACCTTCAGCAGAGTTTTTAATAATCTGGGAATGCTAATGAATTATGGTGGATAGAGGTTAGGTTCGTTGAAATATATGTCACTGCGTTTGTAACAAAAAGTGATCCGGTTGAAATGTCAGTAGGGAGATTAAGGTACCTGGGCCAAGATGATCTGAATTAGAGAATCCTATAAAGGCTCTAACAGTGAGCCCACACCTTTAAACAACTAACATTGTTATTAATATTGGAGAGGAAACTGGAATGAAATGAAGGCAGCTTCTAAGAATTTAAAGATGGCAGCTCCAATAAAAACAACGCAGACTGCTGGATGGAATCTTTACTGGGAAACTACAGCCCATCTTGAGAGTGTCTCCAGACAGGGCCTCTCTGGTGTCTTAGGGTGGGAAAGTTCTGTGTGTGGCATTGCTGTGTGAATTGTGAAATGTTTAGCATCCCTGACACGCATTCATTAATGCCAGTAACCTGTCCCCTCTAGCATAATGACAAACCATGGGACATCATGTTCTGCCAAATGCTGCAGGGAGAGGTAACACAGCCCCGGCTGAGAGACTCTAGGAAGGAACTGGTCTAGAAGTCGGGGTGGATGAGTTCTAGATGAACAGGGTTACTCCTAGGCATTTGAGCCATATCTATGACAGGAGGACACCGTGGTTAGATCAGAGTGCAGTGTAGGAAGAAAACCCTACCGGTTTACTTACCGTTTTCTGTCATCTCTGGAAATGACATTTTGTGTATTTATACAGCTCTAGCATGAGCATGCAATTCATATTAAAACAAATGTGCATTGCTTAGAACTGTGCTCAGTAGCATTTTACTGCGCAGGTCCTCTGTCTGTGAGCTCAAGGATTCAGGTCCCTTTCCATCCTTAAAGCTTAAGCTCTGGAAGGAGAATCCAGAGGCCGAGGGCTTCCTAGCCATGGATTCACCTTTGCTGAAGGTCACATGGGGTGATGGACACCAGTGTGACCAAGAAGCAGCCACCCACTGAGTTCCATCTCTTGGCACTTGCAGAGAGGCACAGAGCTCTGGGCAAAAATTGACACGTTCCCTTGTTGCACAGAGTCAGAATTTTTAAGAACTGGCAAGCCACCAGGGCTTTTCAAATTATTCTCTACATGAGTGTGGAAAATACTATTCCCTGACAGAAAATTTGATTCGCACTTTACAAAGAGTGTGGGGACACGGTTGAATTGCATAATCGCCTCTCACAAAAGGACCCTGAGAAGGAGCTGCGTCCTCCAGTCTTGCCTTCACCATTCTGATCAGAATCGAATGCTTGTTTTCAAACACTCAGCCTCCTCATTGAGCAGCCTAGTATGACTTTATATTCTTAAGACCCCTCTCTGGAAGCTTTTCAGGGTCATGGTTTCTGCTCAGTCCCTGGCCACTGACGTCAGACCAAACTACACAGAGATAGGCCTGTTGAAGGGTAAAACTTTCACCCCCTGACTGTGGCCGTCTTAAAATTTAGACTGAAAACTCTGTCTTTAACCCATAACCAAGCCCCTTGATTCAGTTCTCATTTTGTTGTTTAGTTCAGGAGGACCGTGCGCCTGTGGTCCTGCAAAGCGGCTGTATTTTAGGATTGAGCAAGACTCCTAGATTACTTACGTGTGGCAAGACTTGCCTTGACAAATAAAAGCTTTTCTCCCTAGGGACAGAGTGAGAAAGAAAACTGCAGGCCTGGTCAGGGCCTGCTCTTGGCAGGCAAGGTGCTTAGGGTGATGCTAGCAGAACAGAAGTAACCGTGTGTTGGCGTGCAGATGGCTGAGGAGTCCCATGCCACTAGCTGTGCTGTTTTAAGCACCCAGTCATCGCCCCCCCCCCCCCAGCTTTGTTCAAGGGAGTGCAGTGTTTCTGTGGCTGTTAAACATTCAACCAGATGAAGCCAAGTTCAAATTGGAGAGCTAGTGACCTAAAAGATCTTCAGAAACCATTCCAGTTCTTCATCTTACACTTTCCTTAGAGCGGTAGGCTGGTAGGGTGGCCGAAGGCGTGGCATCCACCTCCTTGCACTGGCTTCCCCTGCTCTTCCTTAGCTGGGAATGTTGGAAGATCTGTAAGAACTGCATCCTGTCTGCTGATGTTTCCTCATCTGAAGTGCAGGCATGATAGAAAAACTAAACTTGGGTCCTAGCACTGCTTTCCAGTTTAAATGTATTTAGAAAGATGTCAGCATTTGTAAGGCTCATAGCGATGGAGACCAGTACTGTTCTCAACTTTAAACAAAAACAAGCATGAATGCTTCTGGATTTAGAGCCTGTCTGTAAAGGACTCCACAGTTGATGTTTGGAGGTTAAAGGCTTAATGAAATCTCTGTATAACTTAATTGTATCAGTGTCTCTTCAGCATCCAATTGAAGAATACAAATTTCAGTCCCATGTTTCTTTGCTTTGGTCATGAGGGAAATCCCTGGATGGAGCGTGTTCCTTTAGCCACGCTGGTGCTGCATGTTTAGATGGCGCCTCCTTCCATTTTCACTGCTGTGCTGCTGTGTGAGGAAGGGATGAAGGGAGGGTCAGGATATAGCATGGAACTGGGTCTCAGGACTAGTCATGGATTGTCTTCCTGCATATATTATGAGTGAGCAGGTGTGACCTAGAGGTAGAAAGAATGTGTTGACTTTGCTTGGGTCTAAGGATTTTCTAATTTTTAAGAGGACAAATTATCTTTGTCAGCTTTTAGGCCCTCTTCTTCCACACCAAAAAAAAAAAAAAAAAAAAAATGTCTTTGGCTTGGGTGGATTTGAATGTTCAAATAAGGCTGTTAAGCAGTTCTGGTTTATTGATATCATGGGTCGCTCCTTCTCCTCCCCACAGTACAACATGCCAAGTATCTACATTAAAATGTGAGAACTATGCTAATCCCCCAATTGTACCCAGATTTGACAGGTCAAATTTCAGTAGACAGTTAAACAGTTCAGCTCGGCTGTAAACTGACCCAGGGTTCATATCTATCACAGATCTTCATACAGGCACTTATCACAACTCTGCATTTTTTCACAGATAGATCATTTCATTTATGGTTCAAACTCCTCATTAGACCTGAGAATATAAGGTGTGAAGCACATGGTTCCTCCAGCCCATGGTACATGGTGGGAAAGATCATAAAACATCTTTCTCGTTTCCTTGACCTCTCAGAGGTCAGGCAGCATGGTGGGTGCCTAAAAGCCAGTGGCACAAACGCCGTCTGGGCTCTCCCTGAGCAGTTCATAAGGCTGTGCCTGCATTATCTACCAGTGGAAATTCGGAATTTTACAGCTGTATACCTTGTCTTTGGAGATAGTAATTTTATTTGTAGAAAACCCCATCTCTTTGAATATTAGGAGTTGTGAGCTAGTCTTTTTATATTATGAAATCTGGCGCGCTAGGTCCTGTGTACGATGCTTTAGTACACTTTGGAAGACCCTTGCTAATGCATCCCCGAGCTTTCTTCTTTCCAGAGCTGAACACTTTGATCTTTTCTCTTTTTAATGACCTCAGTAAAACTACAGAAGATGAAACTCATCTGCGAATCTCTTTGATTGCCTTTCAGATCCCCCGTCCAGACAGTTCTGTTACAGATTTCCTCTGGTCCATGGACCAGAAAGTAGAGACATTCTGCCCTCAATTGGAACACTAGAGGATCTTGTACAGTTACTTGCATTCAATTCAGTCTTACCCCTTCAGCTTTTCTCCTTTCTAAATCCTTCTGTCAGGTTTCAAATTAGATTGCAGTTTCTTGTATCTTGAGATCAACAATGAACAACTTCAGCAAAAGTAAATCAGGAGATTGGGTGATGGAAACAGAGAAGTGATTGCTCATGCTCATTCTTTTTTGAGTTCTGACAAAACTCCCCTTTTTGTCCATGTACCTTACAAGGGAGATCGTCCACTTTTACTGTGTGCAACCACCCACTCCAGCTGCGTTATTGAAGATCATTACTGACCCTTAGATCACCAGGAATTCCTTGGCTTCTGTTGCTGAAACAACTTTGATGGACTTTAAAAAAATCCTAATGGCTTATTCTTGAATCATGAGGTTCCTGGATTGGAGGCTGGTCTGAGATGAGGCTAGACCCACTGCTTAGAGTAACTGATCAGAAAGCTGAGTTTTCTCTGGGCTCATGGATCCTTGCAGCATCTTTAAGCTCTCCGGTGATACCCACTCACCTTTTGGCCCTCAGCTTTGGATCTTCCTCAGATACGGAAGTGAATTCCTACACTGTTCTGGATAATACACCTTCACACCAGGGAAAGAAGAGGGGAAAAAAATCACTGTACCAGTCCCCACTATGTATCTATATGCATCCATGGACTGGATAACTTAGTTCCTCATGAGCCAATTTGCTGGACTGGCCAGGATTCTTGCAGTGTGAGCACTGGCTGATTCCTGCCATGGTTCATCTTGAGAGATGTGGGTTTAGTTAGCACACTCAGATCAAATCACTAAGAGTGGGAAGAGATGCATATCAGGGCGCTGGAATCTTTGAAATGGGTCACCTATAATTTTCTTCTTGAAACTCAGTTCTTTGGTCTCAACTCTCTTCTGTGGTGATTTCTCTAATCTTCTTGGTTGCTGCCTACTTTAATTCCCCTGTGGGCGCCTGGTGCTTTGCTGTCGGTCATCATGACTTCTCCAGCACCATGCTAGCTTTTAATTTGGTTATTTTCCTCTTTTGTATCTTTATAGTGTCCTGAAAATGTCAAGTAATTCATTGTACAAAACTAACATATTCTAGAAGGCCTTATGTTTGTGAAAATACTGTTACTAACATCATCACTTTTTAAATTAATTGTGTACCTGTTTCTTTAATTTGGTACTTCCTCTAATTGTAGACAGGGCTTTCATTAGCTTAAATTTAGTGGCCATCTAACACCCTGGCGATGCCTGACTCTGAGGATGACATTCCTGTCTGCTCTAGTGCTTTTAACCTTCGTTCTTTCCATTTTCCTTTCCTTGCTGCTGTTGAATAGGAAAGTCAAAACACAGTGAACGCTAGTAGCCATGCAGTTACATAGTGAACGCTAGTAGCCATGCAATTATATAGTGAACACTAGTAGCCTTGCAGTTAGACAGATGCGTGAAGACATTGCCTCTGCTACAACTGAACATCTGGCCACTTATCTGGAGTCAGCTGATGGAAGAAAGCATGCAGTTTGTCACCTTTAAAGTCACCCGGATTGAGGCACCATGTGCAGAGCTGGGTGAGTGTGGGTCCATCACTTTCCAGCCCATGTCTCAGTGACCTCTCCGCAGAAATGATAGCGAAGTACCTCGCTGTACCTTCTGCATTCTGTACCTTCTGCATTCTGTACCTTCTGCATTCTCCAGGGCACACACAGAGAAACCACCATCTTCCCTGCTTATTCAACACAGTTATTCAAGAGCATCTCTGATGTGACCTGTGATCCCATTTGCACAGCTTTCTGTTTAGTGCTCAGTATCCAGAATCTGCCCTATGCTCATCACCCCTGCTGTCGATATTGGAGTTTGGTCCCATTGTTGCTTTTCAGCTGGTAGACTGAGTTGAAGCAGCTACCTTGAAGCAGATGTTCAGTTGTAGCAGAGGCAATACCTTGACTCCTCCTTCATCCATCTCCTATTCAGGGATTAGCAATTGTTTCCTGTGCTATACCAGGTAGTAAATATGGTAGACTTTGTTGGCCATTGGCTTTCTGCTATAAGAACTCAACTGTGTCTCCACCATTGACATGATATAAATGGGCAAGCATGGCCTGTATTCCAGTAAAGCTTGATTACAGATAATGTGCAGGTAAAATAATATCCTGGTAACCCCAAGATAGATAGGATTAAAGTGAAACGACATTTAACCATTTTTGAAAACGTTATTTGTGGACACCAAAGTTTTAATCCTGTTTAATTTTTATGTGACTCAAAATATGAATCACAGATCTTCTAGGTACCATTTTCTCTCAGGTAGGAAGGAATTCAGCCCACCCAGGGGTCAGTCTCTCCCTCCTGCTTCAGAAGGAAAGGCAGTGAGCAGATCTGCCTTGATTATGTAGCTCTCAGAGAC
The DNA here is from genome assembly GCF_008632895.1 of Mastomys coucha. Classification (NCBI taxonomy): domain Eukaryota; kingdom Metazoa; phylum Chordata; class Mammalia; order Rodentia; family Muridae; genus Mastomys; species Mastomys coucha. The sequence continues at coordinate 159,885,179 of NW_022196904.1, read as the reverse complement.
CACAGGCCTCTCCTCTCTTACAGCTATAAGCTCTCTTCCCTCCCTCCTACCCAGACCTGAGGTGGCTTCCATGTACACAGACTAGCTACATAGTGTCGACTCACCTTCCCCTAAACCCCTGTGAGTGCTAAACTCCCTCTCCCAACTGATCCGAAAGTCTTGTCACTCCCATTGAGATCCCACTGTAGCATCCATGTGCAATGCTGCTCTCCTAAAATTCTGGTACAGAGGGGTCTCTCTCCATTCAAGACCCATCATAGCTACATATTGGCTGTGATACTGTCTCCTAAGAAAGCTTTCATCCTAAGGATCAGTTGTCTCTACGAACATGCTTTTTTGTATAAAGTGTAGCACTTTTAATATTTATTTAAAAACCCATTTAAAAATGTAACCACCAGTCTAGCTTCAAACAAAAGTCCCTCAGGCTGCAGTCTGCTGACGCACACTCTTCCTGGTTACAAGGGTGAGCTAGCCAAAATATAATCATGAATGTTTCACGTGAATTCTAACATCTACCCAAGGTTTGTCAACAGGGACCTGAAAGAATAAGGTCCCTCTTCCTGAAGATGGCCTACTGATTTTTTTCTTGGTCACAACCCTGACGTCACAGTCTGCCAGTTCAGATCTTTCCTGTTGTTCTCCAGAATGGTGACGTCCTTCCAATTTTCTACTCACCTTCCCTGAGTTTGTTTTCTTAAACCTCCTCATACCGTGTCTGTCTGTCTGTCTGTCTGTCTGTCTTTCTCTCTCTCTGCGTGTGTGTGTGTGTGTGTATTAGATTATTGGTTTATTTGCTCCACTGGAATATTTTCTGCTGGGGAAACCATGTCTGCTCCAATGTTTTCCTGGCACCTCACTTTTGTTTTCAGTGCTCTGCTAAAGTGGGCATTTTATAAATATTTGGTGAGTGCATTCATGCATGCATGTATGAGTGAATGAACACATTGGGTAAATGGCATGGTATAGTGAAAGGGACTCAGCTTGACTGTTTTGTTAATAAGCCTGCTCAGGGGGTTGCTGGATTCACAAGTCAAAACCAATTCTCAGCACAGGGACGGGTTGTTTCCAAAATGGTGGTTCCAAAAGTTTGTTTATAAGCTAATTTAGAACTTTGAATGCTTCCCAATGCAAATGATGTTAAAAATTTAGGCTTAACTGTTCAGTCCAGTCCATAAAAAGATCATTTGACATATCCCATGGATATAAGATTAGAAGATAATGTTTAATGTCTCAACTATTTAAATTTATTAAAATACATTTTTGGGGTGATCATACCTGTATTTTCAGTGCTTTTAGGAGACTAAGGCAGGAGGATGATTATGAATTCAATGTCAGCATAGGGCCCATTGTGAATTCTAGACTAGTCTGGGCTTCTGAGGCACAAAGTGAAGCCCTGTCCCAACCTCAGAATCTGTCTGTCTGCCTTTATATGTGTATGCATGTATATATGCATTCATGCATTCATGCATCTATTATGTATAGAATCTGAAAGGTTTTATGAGAAATGAGTACTATAAACATCTTTTACTATTAAGAATTTTATACTGTACGCAATGAAATACAACACTTTGGACTCCCCTATTTCTTCCTCCAGCTTTCCTTGTATCCCCCAGCAATTCCTCTCATAGTTTTAGGTAAGTATCTTCATTCCCCCCCGCCCCAGGTGCATTTACTGCAGCCCGTATTGCACATGAGTCTGGGCTCATGGGAAGCTCATTAGTGTCTATATTCTCAACAAAGAATGATTCACCTTCCCCAGCAATTATCAGTTGCTCCTGTGTAAGGGGCAGGGCTGTGACTAGCTTGATCTTAATGCTCTCTGTCCCTCATTGGCAGTGGGATCAGCATAGATGTCCTGTTGAGCACCGAGCACAGGGACTCAGGATCTTTAATATATTACTTCTGTTCTTTTTTTTTTTTTTTGTTATATTTTGAAACTAACAAATGTCTTGCCTTTCTAAATATTTATCATGAGAACTTCTTTTGGGCTCATGAAATATTACAGACATATTTTAGAGGCAAATAATCATTAACATTTACTTCTAACTTCCTTCTGAAAGATTGAACTTTGTCTTGATTTTTTTCTTTTGTTCTAGAATCATTGTTTCCCCTTCCATCCTTGTCTCCGAGTCATCAATACTTTCCTGGTGGTCTTTAATTTCCTTGTACAATGGTTAAGAGAATAGGCAGATACCAATGATGTGAACCATCACTAAGCTCTAATTTATTTTTTTGGTTATTAATTGACTGTTAAATAGATCCTCCATTCAACATATACTGATTAAAGTGTGCCTTAAATGTAACGCAGAAAACTGGGCTCTGTGACAGGAACAGTCTTTGGAAGGACAAGGGGGAAAGGACTTGGTGAGACAAAAAGGAAGTTTGAAGAGGAAGAACAGGTCTTGGTGTTCAGAAGCCATGAGTATCCAGGCCTTTGTTGGTAGTGGGGTATGCTAATATAAAAACTAAAAAAATTAAATATATATATATTTATTTAGTGTGTCTAAGTGTTTTCCCTGCACATATGTATGTGTACCATGTGTGCATTGTCCCCAAGGAGATCTTATGTCTGTGGAGGTCAAACACAATGTGGGAGCTGGGAGCTGAGCACCGGTCCCTTACAAGAGAAACAAATGTTCTTAGTGGCTGAGCCAATTCTCTAGTTCTGTAAAAACTTCTGGAATAGACAGGTAAGCCCCAATGGAACTGATTGTCATATACCAGATCTGTTTATTTACATACTACTGCTGCTGCTACAGGTGCGCACACACACATAGACACAGACACAGACACATACACACAAATACTTTTTCAAAACTAAGATGGCTTGTCACTTCATCTAATGTAAAATGCCTAAATAGATATGAACCATTACTCTGTGTATCAGTAGCAAGAAGAAATGATCAGTTTGGCTCCCAAGCCCTGTGCCAGTAGTACCAGCTGTGTATTCTGTTGCTCTTCTGATTCTTGTTCTCTATTGTCCCTGTCTTCCCTGGAAGCACATATGTGCTGGTCATCTGGCTTTCACAGTCGGATCTGGCTAATAGGGGACCTCTGCAGGAGGGAGCGAACAGAGCAAGGAAGGGGATCTTGTCCTGTACCTTGCCTGAAGGACACCTTGTACTGACTGTGCTCTAAGATAGACTGGCCCTTTCTTATCTCCATGACTGCATTTCTCTTACTCAGCCTGACCTTTCTTTTTTCATCTGTCCCTTGGTAAATTTCCCACTTATGAATGCCAGTGAGAATGCCAGTGAGAGTTGTCGTTCCTTCACTCTGGAACTCAGTCGCTGATCACAGTTGTAAGGTATGTCCTGATTTCCAAGATGTTGCAGTGTACTGTGCAGCATGTGTAGAATTGGTATCCTACAACCTTTCTCTCCATGTAAAAACACATACATCGATGCGAAGCCAGCTGTGCACATAGCTTCATTCATAGTAGCCCCAAGAGAAAAGCTAGAGCCCTGATAGGCATGTTCTCTCCTCTCTATCCTTTCTCTCTAGTGATGGGGTGAACCGGGGGAGGGGAGCAAAGGGTGAGAAAAAAGAAGACCCCCACAAAGTAGCAGAGAAAAACTACGATAGTTATTGTACAGCTTGGTAAAATTACTTTTAAAAAAAACAATCAAGTTTGATGCTTAAAGAGCAATTATGATTGGTAAATTGTATTTCAATTTAGAAATACATTGTATTTCAATGAAGAAGTACATCATAGATAATCTTAAATTTTTCTCTCTCAAAATATATTTGCTGAGACTTTCATGTATCCAGTGAAATAAGATCACACTGACTCAGCACACTCCTTCAGATTTCCCTGGGTCCCCCAGTACGTTCTCTTAACTTCATGCCTCTTCCTCTCCTCTTTAATTAAAAAAAAATTCACTAATTCCAATTAGTGCTGCCCATATGTAATTGGGTGGGGGAGAGTGGGCAACCTAACCACTGAACGCACCCCAAAAGCAGAGTGATTCTCTTGTTCTCCCAGTAATAATAAGCTGTCGGGATCTCTTCAGTTAGGGTGAAACCACTAGAGCTCCACATACACCCATGCTGGCCTTTAGCTAGCTAGATACTGTATGGACTTGTGCAGGTATCCACAGTTGCTGAGGTAATGGACGCAACAGCCATATCATGTCTCGGAGATAGCATTTGACACTATTCTTCCCCAGCCTCCAGCTCTTTACGTTCTTTATGCCTCCTTTATGTTTCCTGGTGTGTGCGTGTGCATGTGTGTTTTTGTGTGTGTGTGTGTGCACCCGTTCATGCATATGCTCTCACACACACATGTACATATCTGTTCCATTCAGCACTGAACACTCACAGTCACTTAGTCTTGGCACTTTGACCAATTAGAAGTCTTTTCATTGATTGCTTACCAATGCAAAAAGAAACTTCCCTGTCCAAGTTTGAAAGCTGCACAGATCTGTGAGTATAAACATAAGTGCTTAACAGCCATTTGGCAACGGGAGCACTTGGTAGGATCAACAGCAGACCTCACCTAGGGCTTATAACTGCCCCAGCCTTGAGTTTTGACTATGTGTAGAGTACCAGACACGAATTCTCTCCTGCAGAGCCGCCTGCAAATCCAGTCAGAAAGCTTCTGGTTACCTTGTAACAGGCATGCCACTATCACTCCAGTAGGCACAGTCTTGCCTGGGAGGTCCGTATTGTAGCATGCAGGGTTCGGTGCTTCGTGAGACTTCTCATGTCTTGTCTGCCACAGCAACCAGTATAGCACTTTCCAGCTTGAAAGCCTGGCAGCAGGGAGGAACTTCAATTTGAATTTTTTTTTTTTTTTGGTGCCTTGTAGCAAAAATGTGACGTCTTCAGCACTGATAGTGTCTTGCATTTGGCATGATGGGTAACCACGAGCAATGGGTGTCTTCTGATGTGAGTAAATGTACTGGAAGCGTGTCATGCTTTTGTATCTAATTCCGTTTCCTGCCATTCAATATTGATGAATTCATGGGAGAAATCTATGCAGTTGAAACCATGAAAAGTAATTGAAGGTTTTGTCAAAGATTGTTCTGGAGAGGGCTAGTGTCTACAACAAGAAACTCTGCTGCCTTAGGACGTCCCTCCAGCTAGAGGATCCTGTCCCCAGAGTGCCTCCCATTTGATACTCACTGCCAATTGGGCTAGTCTTCGCCTTCTTGCAAACACACATATTGATCATGATTAATGCACAGTAGTTCCATCTCCATTCACCAGCCCTCAGTTCTGGTGGCTCCTTCATCTCATATGCACATCCTGTTTGTTTATCTAAACATCCCCAACACAACCAAGTCTCTCTTTGGGGTGTGTGTGTTCTAATACAACTGCTATGAAAAAATAAGACAGTATCACATTACTTCTGTGTGATTGCTCTCAGGTCTTTCATCTCACGGATAAAATAAACATTTATCCTTTTCTCCTGAACAATGCCTTTGTGCAGCTTCATATCTGTATGTAAGGCTATATGGGCTCCCAAGTGCTGAGGTTAGATTAGCCTCAGTGTTCATGAACAAAGTGTTTTAATCCTTGTTCTCTACATTACCAAGGACAAACAGGAGTTGTCTATAATAGGTTATATTCTTGTTTTGGATGGTGTGATTAATTGCATATAAATATTATTTCCTGTTAGATGACCTTTTTTTTGTATAAATATCCCAAGTTTTTTTTTTATAAAGGTTCCAAATTAATTTTCCCTAGGATTTGTTTCTTTCATAAATGAAGGCCAATTTTTCATCTGCCCCAATGATTTCCAGTGATAAATAAGGATAAAAGACATTAGACTTTCTTACTTAACTTTCAAATGAGTTGTTTAGCTTAATTAAAATGCCTACTATGCAACAGCAATGTATTAGAAGAATCATAGGTGGCTCTCTTACCCTCCAGGATCTTAATGGCTAGATGAAACTCTGGCATAAAAAGCACTGACCCATAAGAGATCAAAGCTAACAGAAGGAAGAAATAAGAATAAGAATAAGAATAAGAATAAGAATAAGGGAGAAGAAATAGAAGGGTATATCCAGCTTGATGAATTTAAAACTAACAAAGTAGAATGTAACTTAGGAAGTATTATTTTTTAGACTTTTGTAATGAATATTTTTAAATTAAATTAATTATATTGTGTGTTTGTATGTGTGTTTTAGTGTGTTTGTGAGTGTGTGTATATATTTGTGTGTCTGTGTTTGTCTCTGTGTGTGTGTGTGTGTGTGTGTGTGTGTGTGTATGTGCACGTGAGCACGCGTTTGTGTGTCTGCAGGTGTGGGTTTCTGATGACAGCATTCAGGAGTTGGTTCACAAAACTGAGGGTCATCAGACTTGGACCTGTGCTTTTACACTCTGACTCATCTGAGGGCTCAGATATGATTCAATACGAGAAAAAAGTTGGGTCTTGGGTCTTTTGAAAAAGACCTTTGACATAAAACTAATCAGTATCCTTAGTGATTTACTTGACTAGTAAGGGGACTTTTGTAAGATCACACACTTGGAGTAAAGAAGCCAGGACTCAGATAAAAAACCCTAAACTTAAATAGGGTTATGGCCTTAATCTGACATGTGTTGATCACACACATAACCTAGGGAAGAAAGTAGACTTCCAGAGAATGCTGGAGACAGGCAGAATGGCAGGTCCTGTCTGAAGAAATTAATAATTATGAGCACTCTGTTAAATTCTTTGTTCACTGATTTCAGCCAGTCAGAACTAATTGGACCACACTGACCAAAATAAACAAGGTCACTAACAACTTCCAGAGAACAAAATGATACTTACTGAGATTTTAAAAATTTCTGCTTATCTCCCAGTTGGCATAAAATAAATTGGTATACATGTACACCTAAAAATGTATGCATTTGTGTCTATAACGATGATTCTTGCATTATCAGTTACCTGTTGCTGCATAACCCAGAGGTTTAAAACTGTGATACATCATGTTTTCCACAATTCCATAGAGCAGTGGGGTTGCTTCTTCTAGTCTGGGCTATATCAGCAGGGGCAGGATGGCCTAGGATGGCTTCACCTTTCTGGGCTCCTAGCTTGGGTTACTGGGTCAAAGTCTCTTTCTTGAGTCCGTTAGTCTCAAGGAGAGTGGCCCTGTATATGCAAATCCCAGCATTCTCTGCAGCAGGATGATCTCATGTACTTCTCAAGATTCTATGTACCCTGACAATGGCAACTTCAGATGATCACACAGATTCTATTTCAGTGGGAGGAATGGCCAAGTGGATTACATATGCTTGTGAATCTACACAGTACGTGCAGCTTCTGTGGAAGAGGCTGTGCTTGGTAGAAGTCTTCTCTAGTAAGGAGGACAGTAGGCTAATGGTCATGCATGGAGAAAGGATGGGTGTCCACTCAGCTCATGTCACCTACCTCCGGCAGACACTCTACTTCAGTTCCTGAAGGGCACCGGAAAGACCACTTACTCCTGATTTCCGAAATAGACAGTGTCATTTGGATGCCCTACGAGTTGGTGGCAGTCACAGAGTAGAAGAGGCCCGTATTTCAAAGGGACCCACTTGGGACCAGCACTCATACCTTCATGGACCTGGACAAAGCCATTCAATGGGTATTGTCTCCTTCTACTGTGTCACTTCTCTGGTTGGGGTGCTTGTGAACCTCAACTTTATGACTATCCAATATATGGAAAACAAAGTCCGTATTTCCCACCCCTACCAAAAATACAGTGATTTGTATATGAGGTAGGAGGATTTTTACAGACTGACCCACTATAAAAGATAATGTGTCTCCTATAAGCGATTTAAGGATGGGAGAATAGGCAGAACTTACCTAGATGGATGTATCCTTTTTAGAGCAGGCAGAGTGATTAAATAACTGGTAAAAGAAAGTTGCCGGAAGTTGTCTTTTTTCTTTTCTTTTTTTATTGGATTTTTTAAATTTAAATTTCTAATTTTATCCCCTTTCCCGTGCGCCCCCCCCCCAGAAACTCCCTATCCCATCCTCCCTCTTCCTGCTTCTATGAGGGTGCTCACCTACCTACCCACTCCCACCTCCCCTCCCTGGCATTCCCCTACACTGGGACATTGCATCTTCATAGGACCAAGGGCCTCTCCTCCCACTAATGTCTAAGAAGGCCATCCTCTGCTACATATGCAGCTGGGGCCATGGGTCATTCCATGTGTACTCTTTGGTTGGTGGTTTAGTCCCTGGGAATTCTGGGGGGTATGGTTGCTTGATGTTGTTGTTCTCCTGTGGAGTTGCAAACCCCTTCAGCACCCAGAATTTGTTTCTAATGACCTGCTGCTAGTTAAGTGCCAACTGTGTGCAATATTGGATAGTATCTTGGTTGGGGTTTCTGTTGATGTGAAGAGACACTATGACCATAGCAACTCTTACAAAGGAGATGATGATGATGATCATAATAATGTATTTCTCTTCTATGAGAGGCTGGGTGAAAGCTAGAGAGATTTAATAAATGGTATATATATATTTTTTGAGACAGGGTTTCTCTGTGTAGCCCTGGCTGTCCTGGAACTCACTCTGTAGACCAGGCTGGCCTCGAACTCAGAAATCCACCTGCCTCTGCCTCCCAAGTGCTGGGATTAAAGGTGTGTGCCACCACTGCCCGGCTATAAATGGTATTGGTAATCTTACCAAAACTGAATGAAAGGGGCTGCTGTTAATAATGCTCCCCTGAATCCCACATGAACAGTGACACACAGAGGGTTGAGGTGGGGAGGGGATTTTAGAACATAGTGGCTTTGAAAGCTTGGGTTGTTTGCATGTCCTGTGAGTTGACAACAGTTTGTCTCAGGTGGTGTTTTAACATAAGGACTCCTTAAAAGAGGGAGAGGAAGAAGAGAGGGAGGAAGAAAGAGAGAAAGGCTTACATGTCTTTGGGGCTGAAGTTTTGAGACAGGGCCAGAAGAGTGACTTTTCTTTTGCTGGGTCTGGCTTCTCAAATCACCATGTCGTTTCTCCTGCCAGGATGGCACATTTGGAGTCTGCCTTTCATTCTGGACATTGTAAACTATTCAAGTACAAACATCTTTAATGAAGCAGTAAGAAACTAAGGTGAAACAATGTCCAAGGTGTGAATTCTTGCACCCATCGTGGCTTAGACCGAAGTGTGATTTTTCTGTGATTGCAGAATGGCTGCTTGCCAAGTTGTATCACAAAACCTCTGGTGATTGAAGCTCTAAATAATTCACAATATCTCTAGACATCTATTTTTAAACTTGTAGAAACTGTAAAATATAAACCCAAATAAAAACCCTCTTTGAATCCTTATATTTGATTAAAACCAGTCTTTGGGCTGGATAGTCTCAAAGACACTTGTTTCTTTTTGTTTGCTTGTTTGTTTCAAAACAGGTTTCTCTGTGTAGCCTTAGCTGTCCTGGAACTCACTTTGTAGACCAGCTGGCCTTAAATTCAGAGATCTGCCTGCCTCTGCTTTTTGAGTGCTGGGATTAAAAGTGTGAGTCACCACCACCACCACCTAGAGATGCTTGTTTCTTTTTATAAACATTTCTTTTATAAAATATTACTAATTGATAATGAATTGAGGGTATAGTCACTGAAAGGATTATTAGTGAAAACTTCTGGTTAACCTGCACCCATCAGAAATAATTTTATCTACTCAAAAAACGATAGTCAACCTGAACTTCTATCGGAGATTTGAATTTGTACTTCTTTGTTTTTTATTATAAACTTTTGACATGGCATATATTGACACTTATGTATTTTGACTATTGAAGGCACATATAGGTCATATTCTAGGCAATACCATGGAATAGAAGCAAAATTCAGCACACCACAGCTCTCATACTTGGCAGCATGGGTGGGCTCTGGTTTTTCTACAGTTTTTCTGTGAATCCTAGGCCCCACTCTCCTGTCTCCTGACCTGGTGTCCTGAGAGTCAAAGGTCTGCTTAATCATGCTTATGGGTGGTATTTGTTCTCACAGCTTCTTTCTAGCCTCACCCACTTCCTTTGTTGGCTGTCTGAGAAGTGTGACCTAGGAGAGGGAGTGGGCAGCTCAGGTACTGGGAGAGCAAGTGCTGACTTCACTCACAAGGCCATGCCAGTCCCCACATCAGGAGGTAGCCCAACCGCCCCTCCTGCATCACACACCAAAGGGAGCCATTCTTGTCTGCTGTGAGGTAGGAAAGTGTCTTTAAGATTGAGAGCAGTTGAATGAAGCATGGAAGTGTTGGACTTAGAGAAAGGACGAAATAATTGCTAGCTTTGCTCCATAAATCACTGTATTTCCCCGAAGGTGGTGATAATCAATGCGCTCTGACTCTCGCCTTCAGCAGGAGGGATCTGGGAAGAAATATTTCATATTGATTCAAGGCTTCCAGGAGGCAGGCTGGGATGGGAGTTGTGAATTCCTAAGAGTGGCTTGGCGTCACTGGGATGAGTAGGCTTTGGGAATGTGCTGTCTTTCTGTCTTGTAATCCATTGGTACGGCTTTCTTCATCTCTACTGAGTGCAGTTTCAGAGAGGAGAAATAAACACCTCAGACACCCTAGGAGACGTCACAGAGAATTCCTTGTCTTGTTTCCTGGATACTGGCTTTCCGGATTGGCTCAATCTTAGTGTGGTTTCAAGGTTTCCCTTTGCATCTTGGGAAAATGACAGGCTGGGGCTGGGGCATGAGGGTGTGTGTGTGTGTGTGTGTGTGTGTGTGTTGTATCAGACTCTCATGTCAAGCCAAGGCTCTGATCTATGTGAGTTAACCTGTCTCAGGAATTCCACTCAGTTAACGGCAAGATCAAGGTGTAGAATGTGTGGCCAGATCCTCTGGGCCTCCTGTCTTGTTACGTTGCTTCACCTTAGAGGAAAAAAATAACAATCCAAGTCAAACAGTAGTGATTTATTTTGTTGTTTGGGTTATCATTTTGACAGATGATATTAACTCTGGAAAAGTAGTACTCCTTGAGGTGAGGTTCTCGATCATCGATAATGATAATGTGAAGTTTGAAGATGTCCATACCTTCTGGGGTGAAATCTACTGACATCACGCCAATATGTTGTAATTCACTAATCATGCTTCTAGAAATTAATTCAGAACAGTCAAAAGAAGTGTTATCTGTAGTGGCTTTTTTAAAGGGCTGGGAAAAATTATATTAAATTCTTAACAGTAAAGGGATAATTAAGCAAACTGTTAATTCTTGTATAGTAAAGTATTAAAATTAAGTTTACAAATATTTGAAGGTGGTAAAGTAACATAAACACATGATCAAATGAGTAGAATTTTATGTAAACTTGCTTCAAATCTATAAATGAGTTCCAGAGAACATACTACAAGGAAACTAACCCAGGATGTTGTGATTCTCTCCAGACAATGGGATTGAAAGTCATTGCTAGTTCTTTCCCAAGGTTTCACAAACAGTTCTCAGAATACTCGCCTTGAATGTGTGCTAGGTTTAGAAGAAAAGCTGAAATGAGTTTTTGTCTTCCTGACAGTTCCCTGGTCATACAACCAGGATCTTGGTCCTGGTTACTTTCTGATATAATCCAGGAACCAGGAAAGGCTGCAGCCTGACTTCCACTGCATAGTTTAGTTCCCCAAGCAGAAAGGATTTCCTTGTATCATTTGGCACCGTCCGAGGTCTGTGTTCAGAGCTGTGGCCCAGTTAGCAGGCCACCATTGAGGCTTGCCCTTTATCTCCCAAAAGAGTGAAGCCTGGGCGTCAGGGAAGGTCTGCTCTAACAGCTGCTGTCTGTGACCCTGACCAGCATCTCTGAGCCCCAGCTCTTCATCCATCAAGTGATAAGGATCCCTTCTTCAGGGTGACAAGAAGTAATATGTATAACTCAGAGCATGAGTCGTAAAGAGTTGACCCATCATTGTTTGCTTTACTTCCTTTGCTTCCCTGTACCATGTTATGGGAGCTTATGGAAGGAAAGGACTTTGGTGATTGAAAACCCATCCCTTGTGCAATGCAGTGGGGGCTTAAGTCGTTATGACTTAAGAAGCAGAATAGTCCTAGATGGATAGATCATTCCAGAAAGTCCAGAGAGGAACCAATGGAGATTCTCAATTTCTAAGAACTATAAACCACTGTGGTTAAGAAATCTGTACGTATTTATGTGTGCTTCTCAAAGGACATATAAAACTTACAAACATTTGTCTTCAGTAGCTGGTGGTCCAGAGTTTTGTTGTCTCTTGGTGGCTAGGCCATGGGGCTTTGGCAGGGTAGGTTCCAGAATCATGGAGACAACATTTGTACTCTGCTTTCATTCACTCAGTGTTCCTGTACCCTCCTGCTCCCATTTTTTCTTCTTTGTTCTCTGAGAAAATAGCTTTCATGTATCTCAATTTGTAAAAATAATACAGGTTTTTGGGTGGTGAAGTTGGGGATCTAAGCCAGGGCCCTTAGCATGCTCTCACTGAACAATACACCTAACCCTGTCAACAGATTTTGATACTTTCTTAAGTTAATGTTCTTAAAAAAATATCTGAGTCAGGCAGACACAGGCTGGAGGACTGTGGGCTTCAGGCTGGTCCAAGCTACATAGTCCGACTTTGTCTCATCTTAAAACAAACAACAGTGACAATAGAGAACAACTTTGAGATCATCAGTTTACAAAGGGAGAAAACATCTGTTCAGTTCATGGCTGTGGAGGCCCTGCTGTTCTGAAATCTGTGTCGAGGAACACATCATGATACAGAGAAAGATCTTTCACTTCCCAGGCAGGGAACAAAAAGCAAGTAAAGTGACCACTACCCCACAATTCCCTTCATGGCTAAGCTTCCCATGGTCTGAGGGTTTCTCACGGCAGCTCAGGCTAAGGTTTCTGCCAATTGCCAAGAGCAGTGAGCTGGGAACGAAGCCTTTAACATAAACCCTTATGTGGTAGTTAAATCCAAACCACAGTACATTTGCTTTTAACAAGGCCCTTTGGAAGTAAGAATATGACATTCCAGTAGATAGAATCACAGGTCCAGTTAGTAAGGGAAAATTTTCGTACAAAAAAAGGCTTGAGGCTGTTTCTGAAGACACCTACCTCCTACTTGAACCGTTGACTTTTTAAGAAGGAGAGTGCTGAGTTCAGAAGATCGCACCCTTGCAGAGGACTGGCCACTCTCTGAATGAATTCATCACTCTCTGAAGCCCTCCTTTGTCCCTTTGACCTGTTTCTGAATCATGGCAGCAATCCTCACAGCTCCAGGTATATTTACATGAAGACAGGCAGTTGTAGAGGTTTTCTTTAGGCTTGGTGGCAAGCCCAGTCTGTTGCCAATATATAAATAAAATGCAGGTGAATCATTAATTATTAAAAATGGAATGACTACACACCACCTCCTTTGGATCATAGCCCGGGAACCTGGATGAAAGATTGGCACTCATCTCTAGGACGAATTAACTGCAGTATGGGATTTAAAAGTCAGTATTTCCAAAGGAACAATTAATTAAACAGGAAGGTTAATTCACAGTTTATAGACTTAGCATCTGCTTGCTGAGCATATGTAATAAAAAGAGAGCGAGTGATAGATTTATAAAAATGCCAGTTAGATAATTGATTATATATACATAGATCACATACAAGCAGCAATCACTCTTGCATAATTTAGTTTTCCTTTTTCTCATGTGATCTTCACTAACTTACTGATGTAGAGCAGTTGGTAGTATTTGTATGCTGTGTCTTATGGTTTAAATATTCTAAGTTGAAAGCATTAATATACCTTTCATATGACTTTTTGTCACTGGAATTTCAGGAACTTATTTCTTTTTTAAATCACTGAATTGAAAATGTCTGTGTTTCCCTTGGCATGTCTAAATAATATTTTCGAGTTGAGGTTATTGGTTAGATTGTTTTTCCAAGTGTATAATACTCAAGGCCTGTTGACTTTGCTGCTAACTAGGATTTAGATACACTTATTGTAGCACAAAGAAATACACACGTTACTGATCAATTATTTCCTTAGTCATAGTGACCATCATTCTGTGGGAGCATGTTATTATTTAATTACTCCCTCCTAACTGTTGTTCCTACTATAAGAATTCTGTCTGACATATGTGGACTTTCTTAGGGAGGTCTAAGTATACTGAAGGATGAGAGTTAAAAAGGTGAGATAATAGTGTTGAAACCTAAGTGTTTCATAATATTTTGCTTAAAGGGATGTCCAAATTATTTTGCTCTCTGTGAGAAGAAGAGAGACAGGGAGGGAAGGGGAGGAAAGGAGTAGTGAGGTAAGGAGAAAGAGAAGGAAGGGAGGGAGAGAGGGAGGAAGAAGAAGGGAGGAGAGGAGGGAGGGAGGGAGAGAGAAAGAGAAATTACATTAACATTAATGTCTTATGCTGAAGGCTCAAGAACACAAATCATTTGCAAGAAGATTCCTCCAGTATCCCCAGTGACAAGTGATTTGGATTGAGAGCTTGTCAATAATGTTGATTCCTTTAGAAGCAGCTCACCCCTCAGGGATCACTTCTTGTGTTAAAATGTATAGTTCCCAAATATAGTAACACACTTGCCTGTAATTAGAATATCAGGAACGTGTGAAAGACTTATTTGTTCAAATTTACTATTCCCTGCCTCTTTTCCAGAAGTGTTTAAAGAGCTCTTTACAAAAAGAAAAGGAGACATATATGCCATGATTAATAAATAGAAAGAATGGGAGGCAAATTAGAGGGTGAGGATAAGGGTGATAAAATAGGAAACTATTTACTAGCTAAACTTTGAGAATATTAAGGATTTAATCTTTAAATCAAGCCTTTACTGCAGCTTGGATGCCTGAAAGCCAGGCTTGCTTTCCTCACTGGAATTTCTGTCTTGCTAATTCTTTCAGTGGTGCTGGTATGACATCTTCCCATCCCACTTCTGACCAACTTGAAGACAAGATTAAAATACACAATGAGTTATTGACATATGTAAAGATTGAGTTGTGAGGCTTCTAGGGGGATAGTCTATGTAGGGCATGTGGCCCTCAGCTGTTTCCGTAGATCTATAAAGGCTTAAGCAATGCAGAGCTACAATTTAGAAATGAAAAGATTTTATGTAAAACTTGAGACTTACAGCCTTTTCTACAGAACTGAAAGAGCAACTAAATATATGGCCTGCTTTCCCATGTGATCACATGGTATTTCCAAGTAACTTTGATGGTATTTGAACTGTATTTACTGCCTAGCCTCAGGAGGCATTTGTACAGCCATTGCTTTGAAATGACAGCCATTGCTTTGAAAGAGTTCCCATCTTCCCATCATCCTGGCCATGGTGAGGGCTGTGTTTTGGATAGGGAACTTGTCGCTTAGTGCTTTTCTTCTGGCTCTTTGTTTTGTAACTCTTCCCTACCTTCTTCCAGTAGAAGTACACTCCAAGCTGTGTGTCTCATGGTTTGCTGCAGGTGCTGAATCCTCCTCAGTACCTGCTCATTCACCCGTACAGTTATGATTCATCCCGGAATTTTTGTATCATGTTTACTGCTGCACTCAGGTCCAGCTAGATCTTTTGACAGTTGGAAGCCCAGGACACTTTTCCCTGTGAGTGCACTGTCCATTGTGATGTGTGCTAATCACTGATGTTCAGAGTCACTTGTTTTCAGTGTTATAAACTGTGCCATGAGGAGAAGAAGCTTTCAGAGGGTCACTCGCTCGCTTTGGGGCCAGTGCCTTGCTTGGCTGTTCTCAACCCACCCTAAGAAGTGGAAGAGTCAGGGGACTCACTGTCCTGAGGACAAGAGTGAAGTCTCTGCTCTGGAAAAGAAATCTCAGTAAGAGAGACAAATGAAACCCGAGCCAGTGAGAAAATATATGTTATTCTTAGCCTGAATGTAGTTTATTTTAGGGGCATCAACTCCACCCCTCTCTCCCAGATCCTAGCCTTTGGTATCAGAGTTAAGTTTAAATATGATACGCCATTCAAAGGTATTTGTTATAAAAAAGAGGTGTTGCACACAAATCCTCTGCACATTTACTTGTTTTAAATTAAAAACGAGGAACAGTGACAGAGATTATTCTGGTCATTTTTACTTCAGATGCTGATAAAATACAGAGAGTCAACCAGTTCACCACATTTAGTTGTTGGCTTCTCTTTGGATGACTTTAAGAATCTCCATGGACTTACTGTGTATGGGGTGGCCACCAACATCTGTGGAATGCAGTGCTGTTGAAGCCCATGTCCCCAGGACAGGTTGGAGAGGATGAAGTGAGGTAGCCTTTGGAGAAAGAGAAAAAGACATTACAAAGAGTAGGTCCACAGACACCATGACTGGGCTGTGGACATGTGAGTAGGGGCGGCTCAAAGCAGAGAGGCTGCAGTTCTGGATCAGCAAGAAAATCTCAAGGAGAGGAGCCCATGGGTACCTCTAAAGTCTGGGGGTTCATGTCCCCAGGGCACATTTTTGAAGAGATGTGGTTGGGATAAATGCAGGAGCTTAGATGCAGCTAAATGTGTCCAAGGTGAAAATAGTCACCCTTGGAAAACAGTTCTCTCCGGTCATTTAATCACTCAGCCAGTTGACATTTGAGCTTTTGTTCTGTGTGTGGTATGGCAGTGTTAAATTATGTTCATTGAAAATCTGCTATGTCTAATCAACTTTAAGCAGCTTTAAGCTTAATTATTGTAAAAAGAAAAAAGCATCCCCACCATCCTGGTCATATTCCTTTTATATGACTGCCCTTGTTAAAAATTTTAGATCATGTGATAAGTTATGAGTCCATCAAGGGCTGTACTGAGTGATGTAAATAGTTCTTTCTTTAGATAGCTATTTAAAAAAAAAACAACCAACCAAACAAACCACAAGATTCTTTCGTTATTTTTTCAATTTTTGAAGTCTGCATCTGATTTTCAAATTAAGTGAATGAAGTTTATTCCATCTGTGTTTCTTTCTTTCCTTTTTTTAAACACTAAAAATGGAAGTTCAAAGACAGACTTTAACAATGGAGTTGGAGACAATGTAATAGGTGAAATTTTAATTTAACCTCTAAGTAGCATCTCTAGAGCTGTCAGTACTGGCACCAATCATGTTTAAGGGCTCAATTTAAGTGATTGATAACAGTGTTATTAATAAAGATTATTTTATCTTTTTTTTTTTTTTTTTTTTTTTTTTTTTTGGTTTTTCGAGACAGGGTTTCTCTGTGTAGCCCTGGCTGTCCTGGAACTCACTCTGTAGACCAGGCTGGCCTGGAACTCAGAAATCCGCCTGCCTCTGCCTCCCAAGTGCTGGGTCTTGCTCAGTATTACATATGTATATATTTGTATACAGAAGTACATAATGTCATGTCTACCCAACAGAATTGAATTGTAGCACACAGCCTTTCAATGCTAGCAGTAGGATTTCTGAAACAGATGTATAGTATTTGAAACATAACCTCTGAGGAGATATCCGTGATACTGCTTTTGCCACATTCTTGGGTGGTGACAAATCTCACTCTTACACAGCTGCTTTCTTATGAGACCTTGGGTGACCTGTGTGTGATAAGGGGCACAAGCAAAGTTTGTGTGTGACGACTTAATTCAATAACTGATATTTGATCAATTCATTATCTTTGTTGTATTGTCTCCCTCGGTTACGATAAAGTCAGGAATGAACTCTGCTTCGTATCTGTGATGGAAATCTTTTTGCTGTTCTTACTCGTATGGGCTTTGGTAGTTATTAAAAAAGCACATAGTATGAACGCACAGGGAAGGTCAGATAGGCTAGAGGAAGCCTTCTGAAGCCTTTGCAGTATAGGGAGGGGCCTTCCAGTTGTACATTTTAGTCAAGAGTGAGCCTCATCCAACAGCAGTGGGAAGTGAAGCCAAGGAATGGACTAGAAGTATAGTCTGTGTATATTTAGAAACCAAGACTGAAGTATGGCCCCATTGTAGGTCCATACATGGGACAGCAAATTGTATGCTTCCCAAGGGATCCCCCAGTCCTTTGTTGTAGCTTCCTGTGGTTTTAGAAAGTTGATGTCAACTGTTGACCACCTCACGAGCCTAAGACTTAATTGGTCTTCTATAGATAACAGACCCCCTTAGGCCCTTCATCTACATTTTGGTCTAGTGGAGTGATTTGTCTGTAAATTTACTTTGATTGTCTTTCAGAACTCACTAGAAAATCTTGTTTTCTAGAAAACTTTTCTGAATCAGCTTTTACTCAAATGGACCCTTGTCTTGTCTCACAGCACTGGACCCTTCTTGGGGGCTGTACTGTTGTGGACTTATACTGCTGCCATGTTCCCAGTGCCTAGCATAACTACTACCTACAGTAGTCACAGAACAAGAGTCAGATTTTGAGTATTGACATTTTAGGAACCCTTCCTTCCTTCCTTCCTTCCTTCCTTCCTCCTCCCTCCCTCCCTCCCTTTCTTCCTTCCTTCTTTCCTTATTTAAATTTAGTCATTCACTATTTCATACATATGTATGACATACTCTGGTCACGCTCATCCCCTCACCTCCTCTTCTCCTCACCCTCTCCATCTCCTCCTCCTGTTACTAAGGCCCCATCTGCTCTTATGCCTTTTGGTTTGGTATTTGAATTTTGTTGATTGGTCACCCACTGGGTTTAACCAGGGCTACTTGTGTAGCCCTGAGTCTGGAGCTGTCTACTGGAATATGAGCAAGGAACTGACCAGTGGCTACATCTGAAGAGGAGGTATTGGTTCATTAGTCACTGAAAACAAAGCCCTCCTCACCCTCAGCAGCTTTCAACTGCCAACAGCGCCCCTGAGCAGGGATTGCTGGGAAGAGGAGCCTCTCATCTATGACTAAGGGCTCAGTCTTGTGTGCGCCCTGTGTAGGCAGCCGACGTTGTGGTGAGTTTATGTGTGCTATAGCCTTGTTAGGCCCATAAGACACAGAAAACCTTGCTTTTTTATCGTTTATATTCTCATTCTCTCTCTCTCTCTCTCTCTCTCTCTCTCTCTCTCTCACACACACACACACACACACACACACACACATGAAGTCATTGTACTTAATTTAGTGACTATTCTCTGACTGCCAGTTATTTGCTTGTGATTAATTTTTCTTTGCTTCCGTATAATTTCAGACTTGTAGAAACAGACTTGTAGAAAAGTCACATGACTAGTACATAAAGTCACATGACTAATCCACAAGTGCTCATTTATTCTTTACACAGATCATCTAAATGCTCTTACTATATTTTCCCCATCATCCTTTCTTTCCTGGGCCATCAGGAGTCAGTTTTAGGCACCATACTCCTTTACTCATAGTTTCATGGCTCCCAAGAAGAAACACATTCTCTTCTGTAAACACAACACAAATACTAACCTGGGAACTGGCTCCAGTGCACAGCCTTTACAGCACACAGATGTCCATGGCCTCACTGATGGGTCCTTTGCAGTTTTTACAGTACAGCATACAAGTGGTAGCTGTGCTGCCCCCACCCTGATCTTAAACTCAGTCTCTAACGTTCTTTGTACTTCACTAAGGCTAAAATGAGACCTTTAGACCTCATTCCTGACATTGCATCCCATGGCATTATCTGAAAGCCTCAGTAAACTCTATGCTTTCATATCTGTTTAGGAACTTCTAGAGTCTCAGACTCTAGAAGTTAGAGGTAGGTTTTTTTTTTTAAGTTCAATAAGCACAAAATACAATTTTTGATACTATTCATAATGTTTTCCTTATGTCCTCCAGGCAATAAAAGTCTCATTTAGAACATTAAAATTAAGAGAACCCCCAGTTGATGGTGTGGGATATAAGCAGGAAATGTATCTGTTAGTGAGCATACACTAGAGATTCCTGAAATGAAGGGAAAGGGGGGGGTCAGCTGTCTCATCTTTCTCATTGAAGATGGTGGTGATGGTCTTTGACTCCATCAAGAAAAAAAAAGTGAGGTGGTGTTTTGTGAGACATCACATGCATTAGTCCATACTGGCAGCAGAATTTGCAACTGGATGTTCTAGCTCTCTGACAAAGAGTTCCGATTGGCTAGTGTGATGTCCAGGCTTAACCAGGTATCTAGGCTTCTGCCCATTTTCATACTGTTCATCATTTAATTTATTGTGGCCAACCCAGTGTGGCTTCTGGCATTAAAGTGAACACAACACTACAGAACATCCTACTTGAAAAAGAATTTGGCATTGTTCAAAGATTTGGAGGACAATTACAACACTCATAAAACCAGAAAACGATACATAAATCTTTTCTACAGGAAAATGTTGGCTTATTTCTCAAAATGTTTCTATTACTTAATAATATGAGTATCAGAGCCTTTGTTTAGCACATAATGTTCAGGATAATTTGGTAGACACGAACTAAAGATCCTTTAAACAACTTGCTTTTATCACAATTCAATTTTACTCCTCTATTCAGGCATAGTGACATTCATTTAGTGACTTTGTTGTGGGAACATTTCTTTGCATGTAATATACAGAACCGCTCAAGTGTAGTCTGTTTGGATCATTATTCATCTAGTTGGGCTTTCTTGGATAGAACTAATAGAGTCTAGTTTATAGCCTCAAGTCAAAAATATCTGAAAGACATAAGCCACCATATATGTATTATTCAAAAGTGCCTTATTTTTGGATGTGCTTTAGACAATCATTTAAAATAAAGAATTAATATGAAGTATTAGCAAATTGTGTCTATTTTTTGGAGGGAGAGGGGAGTGAGAACACAGTCGGTCAGAGTTCCCTGTGGAGGGTTTTCATGAAAACCTTTGCTGTTAGGTTGTGTAAAGAAAGACTACATCTAACCACACCAGTTATGTTCTCTCTACTTAGAGTCAGTGTGCCTCTACTGTGTGCAGTTCTCGGCTGCGGCCTCTCTTAGGATGTCCTCGCCTGAACTAACACGATGCTTGGCTAGACCCAAAATGGCATTTTAAAGAAGATGCTTTTATAGGGGAAACATTCAAGGAAACGTGAAAAGATGGAATAGACACAGGTGAGATCGAAGAGGAAAACACAAAGAGACAGCCTTTTGCCAGAAAGCAAGCAAGTAAGCAAGCAAATGGTTTTATTGGTGCTGGAGAAATATAACAAAGAACCTCAGGCAGTGGAAGACAATGATCAGTGATGATATCACAGTCCCAGGTTCAAATCCCGAGGCTGAGACTTGTCCCAATGACATGGCATCCTTGAATAAGTTATATTATTTCTCTGGTCCTTATTTCACTTACTGGGAGCCTCTCAAGTTCAGCAGGTGAATTTTGGGCACCTTAACTGCAGGAGTCCTCTGCCAGGCACTGTAGCTCTCCTAAGGCAGTCCAGACCTGATGACTCATACAGTTGTGAGAACATATGAGAACCTGTGTGGTCATTTTGCAGAGTGTTTCTGCATTTATTTTTGTTTCCTGTTTTGTTTGTTAGTCTTCAGGGAAAATGAGGAATCCAGACATTCCTAAAGGGTATAGTGGTATTAGTCTTTATTAATTACTTACCAAGCGGCAGAATCTCTTACCAGAACTTGTCACAATCTGGACTGTGACAGTTCTGTAGAATCTGCACTGGGTTGAGTTGCCACACATGAGCTCCTACACCAGTGTTGCCAGTAACCATCTGATCTTGAACAGTTCACTTGATCTCTGTAGGAGTTGGTTTGCTCAGTGGCACAAGAAGTTCACTGGGCGAGCTCTCTATCTTTTCGAATCCTACTGATCCTATGTTGTATTAGCTGATGTCATATGGTGTGTGTGTGTGTGTGTGTGTGTGTGTGTGTGTGTGTGCGCGTGCGTGCGTGCTCACTTGTGCATTCTGTGTAGGTAGGTAGGCTTACCTGTATGTGTGTATGTATAGGTTAGAGAATGACACGGGGTCTCTTATTCCATTGCTCTCCTACATGCTTTTTTGAGACAAGGTCTCTCAATGAATCTGGAATTGAACATTTGGATGAGAAGCCAATCCCTGGGATTTGCTTCCTGATTGCAGCCATTACAGACAGATAACACTGGACCCAGCTTTCACGTGAATGCTGGAAAGCCAGACTCACAGTTGTCAGCTTACTCTGAGCACCTTCCAAACCTGTGAGACCACACTTTTGGTTCCCTTCTTAGATCAGTGTTAGGTGTATGTTTTTTCTGTTTCTGTCTTCTGTCTGCCTCTATGAGAATGATTTGGTTTTGATTTTTGAAAACTTGACTTGGTTGCACATCTTGTTTCTTTCTGTTGTCTTTTATTTCAGGGCAGATGGGAGAGGAGAGAGACGTGGAGGGAAGGTATATCCGACCATACAGTGTGTCTTCTTAATGAAACTGCAAGAGACGGAATATCCTCTGTTCCATTCTGAGAAGGCATGAGATTGAGGACAGTGTCTCCAAATATTGTTATCAAATTACTGCTTTAATTTGTAGCCACAATCTTTAAGTCAGTTGGTAAAGTAGTAAAAACCAGTAAATGATGAGTCCTGGAAAGGACATTACTGGTCCTTTGGGAGTCCACAAAACTGAAGTCATAGAAGGAGAGGGGATTGCTGTTATCTTGTACCATTGAAATTCAAATCCCAGCCCAGACCCCATTCTCCACCACGGTTATGGGTACCTAGTAGTCTTCATGCTCATTTAAACTTCTTAGGTGACCAAACAGTTAAAACCACCCTAAGACCTTTGTTTCCCTCATCAGGAAGTCTCTTAGCTTTTTAGGGATGCCTCCAGGGCCTCTTTTATTGAAAACTTTTATCTTCCGTTTTTTAGTGTGTTTAGAAGTTCTAGGAAAGTCTGAGATGCTGTGGTCACTCTTCACTCTCCGTACTTCTTGTAACTTTATTGCTTCTTACCAGAAATCCTTTCGAGCAGTTTTTAATGCTTTGCAGTACTTCAGACACTGTATATATCAGCTCTCCACTACAGTAACAAAACACCCAAAGTGATAACGTAAAGAAAGAGGGGTGGGCGTTACAATTCTCATTCCCAGAGGTTTCAGTTCCTGACAGTTGTCTTCATTACTTTTGGGTCTGTGGCCAGGTAGAGCCTGAGGAGGCAGTGTGGGACTTTACCTCCTGCCCTGAGTGGATGAGAGACAGAGGGAGTGACTAGAGTCCCGTAAACCTTTCAGGGATATGCTGTGATGACCTAACTAACTTCTCAACCCTATCTTTAAAGGCTCCACTGCAATCTCTCAGCAGTGGAGCAGGCTAGGAACCACGACTTCAACAAATTGGCCTTTGGATGGATATTTAAAATTTAAACTGCAGTGGAGTGTCAGGCACTTTAGAACAGTTGCTGTTTCCTTCATATTGCAGAGGAAAGTTTTGAGATTTACACAGGTTTGTCCTTGTGGGGACATCCAAGTCCAGTAAGCAGTTGGCTCCAAGGCTTGAAGCCACATGGTCTCACTGCAGAGTCCATGTCTTTAGTCAATGGCTGCTCCCTCCATCTTGCTTCTTGCAGACTCCTGTACCCCTCCCTCAGCATGCACTCCCACCTTCGCATGCCTCCTCTGGTTCTGTTGTAGATTCCCTCTCTCTTGGCAGCCCCAAACACTGGTGATTCTGAACTCCAACCCCGTCCTTAGTCTCCAAGCCTGGATCTCCTAGCAGTCTCAGTTGCATTGAAGACTCTGTACTCACTGTTATCCCCAGAGCCTAGTTCCAAGCCCTCTCCCTGGCTTTCTTTTCACCTGTCTGTCTGTGGTTCTGTTCAGAATCTGTGCAGGGGGCTCCCAGTTTACTTGTTGAAGTCCAGGTGGACCCTTAGGTGACCAACAGGAGGTAGGGGTACTTTAGAGGCCTTTGTGGCTCCTTTCTGATAAACCCCAGCTCTGTGCCAGAGGTATAGAGCTGAGTGTGGGAGACATTTTTGATAGCATTTACCTGTAAGCAAATAACTAAGAAACAGTTTCCCCTTTGGGAAATACCGTGATTGTTTACAAGGACAGATGGCATTTTCTCCACTTTGGGCATTCTGAGGCGTCTTTGTCAAAAAGAACTTGTGAGAGCTAATATTGGCAGGAGCCGACATGCCATGGTCTCCAGCCCCTCCAGCCTCCATTCTGTATCTGTAAAGACAATGGTGAGGGACATGCTCTTATAGTGTGAGCGAAACTCTGTAAGTTCCAATCACCCAGCACATCCAGCAATGGGGATGGATTGAAAAGGAAACCAAGAGCAGAATTTGGACTGAGTCTCTCTTCACTCCCCTTCACTCCCCATAGTTTCCAGCTGCTCGCCTATCTTTGGTTTAAGCAGAGCTATTTTTGTCAAGATTAAGCATCGCTTTGTTTCTTTTAAGCCTGGGCTTTGCTTTGCTTGGAAGTATTCATCTGGGTTTTACTCCTTTCTCTGATCCATAAATTATTTTTTTTTTCATTTTTCAAATAAGCCTTTCACTTTGTACAACATCCTTTCTTCCCAATATTATTTGTTCCTTACTCATCGGATGTTCTTCGCCATCTAATTTTAGAATCACGCACAATGCCCGAGAATCAGTCTCTCTCTTGGAGGAATAAACACCGTGGCTGAGACGTCACTTCTCATTAATCAGTATTGGAGAAGATGAAGACAGCTGTGGTGGGGAGAGGGGGCCAGGAACTCACAGAGTCCGACCCTTTCAAAGTCGACTTAATCCTCCCTCTTAGCCCCCGTCTACTGCACTCTTGGAGGGTGGATGGGCCCTCTTCAACATGAAGAAATGAGCTTCTGTGCTGTTTGCCTTTGTCACAGCAACAAAAGATCTGGAAAATT
This sequence comes from Mastomys coucha, assembly GCF_008632895.1. Taxonomy (NCBI): domain Eukaryota; kingdom Metazoa; phylum Chordata; class Mammalia; order Rodentia; family Muridae; genus Mastomys; species Mastomys coucha. The sequence continues at coordinate 159,860,657 of NW_022196904.1, read as the reverse complement.
CCAATTAATTAGCAAGCCTTGGGCTAATGAAAGAATAAAACCGAAAGAGAAATGCTCTAAGCTTTCAGAGAGGCGTAAGCATGTGAGCACAATGCTGATTTCAAATATTTGGGGCTGTTTGTATAATTTTCCCAGGGTTTGCCTTCCTGAGGCTCTTAACGATAAGTCATGAGAGGACAAGAACAAGGATTTGTCAGGGTTAGGCTCCTAACATCACTGGCTTTTAAGGACACTAAACGACGCACCATCACTGGAGGAAGGCAGTTAGATGTGAACTCACATACTCAGGGAAATTAAAACCAGAAAGAAGAGCTTTGTGCATTTGTGTTTAGAGGGAGGCATGAGGGTTAGATGGATGGAAAGGAGATTACGAAATAATAATTTAGTTATTCTGAAGGGCCAGGAAGAACTGACTGAGGCTTTGCACCTAATAAGGCTACCACACATGGAAAGGTGATGAAAACCACTGGTCACTCATTTGCTGTCTTTACATTTTGATGATCATCTCAAAATCACTTCAAGCTAACTTACTTACTGGGAGTTTCTGCTCTGGGTTTATTTAGTTTTCTCCACAGTTCTGTGAGAGCCTAGCTACTGTGTGTCAGTGTCAATGTTTACTAACTGTACTTTGTTCCTGTGGAACATGGAAGTTAGCTAAGCTCCCGAATGACTGGCTCACAGGTGTTAGTGATAGACCTAGATTTGAATCTATGCAGTTGGCTTTCAGCATCCTCAGTTTGGACCATCTTACCACACTGGCTTTGGAATATAGTTTAACTGTGAAGGTAGAAATCAGAGAGGGTGGATGTTACCAACTTAAACTAGAAGCCCAAGCGTTGATGGCTTTCTCTCTGGCTTATCCATCTATCCCTATCATCTTGGGAATGATCAGTCATCATTTGTGGCATGTTCATTTTTTAAACGAGCTTTTATTTTATTTTTTTTTGGATGGTAGCTAAGATATTTTCCAGTTCTAACATACAACTGTGTAAGAAATTGGGTAAATGAAATTACTTTTGAGGATGTGTGTGTGTGTGTGTGTGTGTGTGTGTGTGTGCTCTTAAAATGAGACAACGGTTTCAGATCCAAGATCTAAGCATACCTGCACTCACACGTTAGCCCCCTGTATAACTTCGAAAGAACTGGTTTATATTTGAAGGCTTCATTCTTTTTCTCACGAAGATAATGATGTTGTGTATATAGAGTCTCTATGTGACACAGATCTTTCTCTACCCAATCTGGATGGTGAACATTGGTTGGAGGCTTTCTATCTATAAATCTGGATCCAGAGAAGAGGTCAATTCAGGGAAACCATTTTTTGATGTCACTGTGTAGATATGTTTGCCTGGCAAAATCTTTGGGCAACTAGCAAAACAGTAAAGAATAGTTCAGTCATCAATGATTAGAATTCTTGTCTGATAGATCTCCTGTTAGTTTAATTCATTGAGTTATGCACTTGTCCTTAGTGTTCTTTCTTGGATATTTTACCTGAAGATGGTTTTCAGAGTCCTTTGAAATGGTGGCATTGAAAAGATATGGTCATAGTTAGGTTGACCATACAGAGTTCCACCATCTCCATATTCATACTTACCTAAAATTTCAGAATGTGATTGCTCTTTAAAATATTCTTTGTCATATTGTTAGATTAAAAGATATCATCATACTGGATTTGGATGTGACTTAATCCCGTGATGGTCGTTATTATAAAAAAGAGGGATGTTTGGATCCAGGCACATCTGTAAGAAAGGCGTTTGGCTACAGAAGACACAGGATGCAGATGATGTGATGACAGAGGGAGAGACCAGAGAATTGTGATGGAAGGAGCAAGCAAGCCAGCCATCTCCAGACACTAGGGTGAGACAAGCAGGATCTTACAAGAAGGGACTCTTACAGCCTTCTGAGAGAAAACAACCAGCAAACACAAGGAGTTAGGAATTCTGGAACTCCGATGGAGTGAAGTTCTGTTGCGTATAGTTGCCTGCTTTGTGCGCTTTTGTTACATTAGCCCCAGAACACCAACGCAGCACAGCAAGAAAGATGTTTTGCTTTCGTTGGGTTGGATGTCAGGGAGAAGGAGAAGTAGACATCAGGACAAACACAGGAAAAGGATGAAGGGGTGCCCAGCGTTCTCTTGGATCCTTGTTCTGTCGCATGGAAAAGCTCTTTTCACTTGGTGTACACTCAAAACTAGTGTCAGAAGTCAATGAGACAGAACTGGATGAAAGATGCTTATAATGTTTTAATGTTTGATGTTCATAAAATCGGTATCTTGTGAGTAACAAGGGTCTCCACTAGAAATATGGAATCCCAGTTACCACACAACTACTGTGAGGAGAATGGCCCAGTATCTTACTTGCCAGTTGATTAAGTACACTTGTGATAGTATCTGCTTGATTTCAGGAAAAACAAACAAACCTATACATGAGTATTAGCTTAGCTGTATAGTAGACTGGAAGGTACCAAGTTCTTTAGAATTTTGGACTTTTATTTGTAAGTGGGATAACGATTGAAATCCTAATAAGAAACAAGTCCCAGCCACCTGAGAGGTAAGGGTTTTGCAGAAAGCAAAAATGGTTTGTAATAAGGCACAACCATCAGGCAGGCTTGGGCTATGCGGACTCAGTTTGTTCCAGAAAAGCTCAGAGCGAAGACAGCTCGTGAATTCTGTCATCAGGCAGTGAGGCCCGTATCGCATGTCACTTTGCTTTGTTTTTAACATGTGGCTCAAGCTATGGCAGACCTGCTGCTGTGTGGGAGATGTACTTTCTGACAAAATAAGGCATTTTCCTGGCATCAGACCCCTTTGGAATTTTTACTGGTGTGCATAAACGCAGCAAGCTTGTGTTTCCCACACATATCCAATGTAGTCACTCTGGCTGTGTGCATTTATAATGGACTCGAAGCCTGCCAGATCCAACCTGGTGAGGTGATCTTGAGGCCTGTCAGAGCCAACCTAGTGAGGTCTTCTTCATCATCAAAAGTTATTTAGAGGAAATGAAACCAGGCATCGTTCATCCATTATTCAAAAATTGCCTCTTATTTACCACAGGCAAAACAGATAGGCCAAATTTGGAAGCATTGCAATGTGTTTCAGCATGGAAATGAAAGTATTCTTAACAGGCTGTCCCTTTTTGCTCTTTCTCCTCATCCATCATGATAATAAAGTTCACTGTGAGAGTTCATTTATATTACTCTGTGTGTAGAGTTGATGATGATGACGATGACAGCGAAAACCAGATTATGAATATTAGTGCTCATTCTCGGTTCTCCACCGTTGACTGAGTTGAAGGACATTTACATAAACACTGAGGCAAGCCTGAGCTTCCTTTTGGAGACCCTTGCTACTTGTACTCTGAACTCCTACTTCTTGCTCCCTATACACATTTCACGGTTGGCCACTCAAGGGTCAGTGAAACCACATGGACAACCTCACCACACAATTTATTATCTCTGATGTAAAAGCAGATGTTCAAGCCTTCTCTAGTATCTGAGGAGCTCTAGTGAGTTATCTCTGTATAGAATGAATAAAGTGTGATGTTAAAGTAGGGAACTGAGAAAAGACAAATTATACAAAATGATATGAACATCTCCAGTGTATCTGTCATCCATGCCTCTGGGAGTTGATCCCCTGAGCTCCTTCACTGAATCCATATTGTGGACTATGCACTAGGTATGAACTACGTGCAAGAGGTATGAACTCAAGTGGGTCACAAGCCTTACTTTCTGTAAGATTATTTTGTATAGTTAGGCAGATTTATCCAGCAACACTGCTCCCACCTACCATCTTGGGGCTTCTTGTTCACCATGCCAGTTCAGTTCATCTGCATGATTTTTATTCTTAGCTGGATTTCATTTTTGAGGCTCTCCCCTTCTCCCTCAAATTCTCTAACAGCTGTTTTTTGTTTCTTACTATTTTCAGCTCAGCTTATGAGCTACAAATCTTACCTGTCACTCAGTCTACAGCCATCGTTCAACTTACTGTGACATTGCTTTTATAGAATGTACCTTTGCCTGAAATGACCTTTCTCATGTGTCCATTCCTTGCTTTATTGAGCACTCCTTCTCTACTATACTGTATGGAAGTGTCAGTGGAGGAATCTCTCCTCAGCAACACATTTTTAAGTGAATGAATGAATGGGTGGATGAAAGAATGAATGAATGAGTGATTAACTTTCTGTAGGGACAATGTGAGCTTCAGGACAAGGAACTAAGTGACAGGCTTTGGCACGCAAACAGAGTAAAGGCATCTTCACAGAATGGAGAAATGAATGTCCCAGGAGTCAGGAGAAGTCAGCGGTCCTGCTCCTGCTCCTGTGGTAATGCTTTTCCTCATTGCCGCAACCTCCCTATCTAGACCATCCTGTGCCCGGAATTCAGTAATCAGTCCAAATGACCCTCTGGTAGGGTAGAGGATCAGATCACAGTAACTGACCACTGCCCATTTTGGACTAATTGATAAAGCAAACATTCAGTGATTGAAAACTGTCCTTTATGCCATGAAAAGTTGCTTAAAGTTTGTCTTCCCAATAAAAAGGAATTTGGAATTGATGCAATGGAGAAAAGAAGCTTATGAAACATAAGTAGCATTCTTGACAAAACAAAAATAGAAACCTAAAAGATGCATCGTTTTTGGAAGAGAAAAGAAAGGCTTTTACCCGTTCTACTGTAAGAAAATATGTGTGGATGAGGCATGAATGTTAAACTATAGAATATGATTTGCATATTACTTCAGGGTACTGCAGCCATGGCAGTTGGGGTTTGTCAGTCCTGAGAGTCACACTTGCAATATACACATCCATTAACAAGATTGTCACTTGAAGAGACACTCATATTTCTACTGAAAAGGTTTTTTTTTTTAAGGATAAAATTTATTGATACTTAATGAAGCATGAGGTGTCTAAATGAACCATGAAAGCAATAGCTAAACTAATTAAGTGCAGATAAAGGCTCCCAGAATACATATGTGATGTGGGCTGTGTGCTTATCAATCGTGCCTGGTTACACTGACGTCTTTGATAACATGCTACCTCTTTATAGATGCTTTGGTAAAGCTTCCTGTAATGAGTGTACTACAGGAAGAAGCAACCATTTAGACTCCTGTAAATGTGCATAGGATCTTTATGTCAAGCTCTGTGGGGCTTATAGGTTATAATTCAGTAGAGTTAAGAGGAGTAAAAACAACATATTCTTTTCACACATTTGATTTAAGTTTTTAATGCTGTTTCATTCAGCGATAAATCATTCCCTGGTTCTAAAAAAATATCCATCTTCCCACTTCCCCTCTCCCTTCCCGCAAAGAGAGATGCAGGATGCTAAAAGACACCATGTGAATGTTTTCTTGTACAGCAGGGATTCTCATGTGGACCCTTTTCATCTGAAACCTGGGCATACAGAACATACAAAAATATGCTACGTAAAGGACTCTGAGAATATAGGAGTCATGTAACACCTAGGCCTGCTTTGAAAGCTAGCCATGCCAGTTTGTGAGTCAAATGGCTTAAGTAAATCGAGCCATTGACATTGACATTTACCACCTAGGTCAGTGTCTCAGTCATGGGTACTGCACATCTACCTTTCTGCAAGAGGGTTAGAATCCTGCAGGTACTTAAGAAAAATACTCACCTAAGGTGAAGAAATTGGACAAGGCACAAAGGCCTGTAGTCTGTACTAGTAGAAGAGGAGCAAGATCTGTAAAAAGATGTTTGAGCAGAATTTTGCAAGCAAGCTTGGTTGTGCATCAGTTGTCCCCAGGGCCTGAAAAGACTGACATGATACCTCTGTCTCCAGAGATTAAACCTCTGGATTAAGAGGTTTGGGTTGGGGCCTGAGAATTTGCATGTCCAGTAAGCTGCCGGATGAAGCTGACGCTGTTGCCTCTGACACTGAACTCTGGGAATGATTGTGGAAGAGTGTACAAGCTAAAATAGAAGACAGATTTTAGGACCTTCTTTAGAAAAGTCATGTCCATGTTGGATTGATATGGTTTGTCTCACATACATGAAAATCTTTATTTGTATTTATGTGGGTATGTGCGTATTATTGCAGAAGGTGGCATCAGATGCCCTCTGGAACTGAAGTTACAGGTGGTAATGTGCCACCCCAGGTGGATGCTAGGAGTTAGAGTTGAGTCCTCTACACGAGCAGCAAGTACTCTTAAACAGTGCGCCAGACCTCAGCCCCTTGTTTGCCTCAGATATTTGGTAGGCTTCCGTCCTATTATTTTTCTGTCTTAAAGAGTGTTTCTGTCCTTTCTCAAAAACATCCAGGGCCCTTTTCATAGATAAGGGCATTTTGGGATATCACCATATGACCAAGGCAACTCTTACAAGGACAACATTTTATTGGGGCTGGCTTACAGGTTCAGAGGTTTAGTCCATTATCATCAAGGTGAGAGCATGCCAGCATAGGACTGGAGTAGCCAAAAGTTCTACATCTTGATCCAAAGACAGACAGGAGAGGATTGGCTCCCATGTGGCTAGGAGAAGGGTCTCAAAGCCCACCACACAGTGACATACTTTCTCCAAAAAGGCCACAGACACTCCACCAAGGCCACACCTCCTAATAGTGCCACTTCCTGGGCCAAACATATCCAAACCACCACAACGTACAAGTCCATTTTGATGAACTAAAGAGCTTACGAAGGTATTAGTGATCATGGGTGACTCAAAGGTTGGGCCAGCCATTAGGAAGTTGGTCACTGTACCAAAGATTAAACTGCTGGAGGATCCCATCCACAGTATGGTGGCTGACAAAGAGCTGTACCTCTGGGAGACTTCGGAGCTGCGGGAGAACCTATAGCAGTCCTGCTTCCTGTGAATTGTTTCCTCTAGCATAATGTTGGTGAGGAGAGGATCTGAAGGACCAGGATTTGGCACAAGACAAGTTCTCAACACAAAGGAGATTTATTTGCCTCAGAGGGACAAAGAACAGGGAATAAGAGACAAAGACAAGGAGCTGGAGGATGATGGAGAAGGGAAAGGGAACAAAGGAGACAGGGAAGGAGGTTTTGTCAAGGATGTGGGGAAAAGGACTGCCTCTGGTTAGAGAGGAGACAGACATTGGTCACAGACAAATGGCAGTTTATAAAGGTAAGAGGGGAAAATGCTGTGTTAGGATGAAATCTTTAGTTTTATTTGAGCATGTTAATTTGGATGAGCCAAAAGGGGCTTTTGCTAGCTGGACTGGGAGGAGAGGACTGACCTAAAGCAAAGCAGTCAGCTTTAAGGGGAGGAAGTGGCCAAATAAGATCTTGGTGGCTAGCTTTAGGAATGTAATCTAATGGTTTTTGGCAAGGCCTAGGAAATAGCAGGGAAGGGCAAGGCCTACCAAAGCCATGTTTGCCATGCTCTGGATGGCTAGAGTTCCTTCAGGGCCCTTGTGAGGGTCTGAGGAGAAAGTTTGTGACTTTGTTCAGCTTTCCTTGTTAATGAGCATGGTTTCATCAAGTCTCAGGAGGGTGATAAGCAGATTTCTTTCAAGATGGTAGTGGGCATGTCCAGGCTGAAGGAAGCCGACTCACAGCCATGATGTGTAGGGCTCTTTTTTAACACAGACACTAAGTAAGCTCAGAAGAAGGGATTTCAGTTCATTTCCTGGGGCTTGAAGGTTTTAGGGCCATAAAATTCAGGTCTGAACTTACTTCTCAGCTATATTACCTGCTTGCTCCTGACGCCACTGTGTTCCAGTCACCTTCCAGCTGCAGCTTTGTTGCTTTACATTTCTCTGTATCTAATCCAGGTCTCTTACACAGCAGACACATGCTCCTCGAATATTGGATGGTAAAGGGAGGTATGAGTACCCTGTGAAATGATAAAGTTTCTGTGATACTAAAATCTCTTTTCTTCCTTCCTTCCTTCCTCCTCCTCCTCTTCCTCCTCCTTCTCTTCTTCCTTCTCCTCTTTTTTTTTTTTTTTTTTTTTTTTTTTTTTTTAAGTTTTTCAGACGTGGTTCATCTGTGTAACAGAACCCTGGCTGTCCTGGACTCGATTTGTAGACCAAACTGGCCTTGAACTCTCAGAGATCCACCTGTCTCTGCCTCCCCAGTTCTGGGATTCAAGGAGTGTACTACCATGGCTAGCAACACGTCTCTTTCCCCTTATTTGTAAGGAGCAATGATACTAGAAAAGAAAGAATCTCAAGGTTACCCAGGATGCCTCACTCTATCAAGTTTACCCTAACTGTTTTCAAGGTGGGCCTAATACACTACTTAATACATTGAGAGAAAAAAGGGGAATAGGCATGGGAAGGAGACATTTCATTGGGAAGGACTAACACTCCATTATAGATAGAGAAGAGATAAGAAGGATTCTTTCCCTAGAATGTATTTCCTAACATGAGACCATGGAGTGAAGCCAGGCTTTATGGTTGCTGAAGGCTGCAGGGTTGTCAGTCAAGAATACTGGCTGAGAATTACAGCATAAGCAGTCATTTTTTTTTTTTAAATATGGTGCTAGGCTTGTATATTTATTTATTCATTTGGAACAGGGTCTACTAAGTTGGTTGGTCTGTGACATGTCATCCTCCTGCCTCAGCTTCTTTAGTGCTATGATTACTGGTATATGCCACCACGCCTACACTAGTTGGGCTTGCATTTTGAATGTATTGCTCCATCTTAAACTGAAATGATAGATTCTGGGGTTTAGCCAGGCTAGGTATTATTATTGTTATTAATAGTAATAATTACTATTGCTAACATGTCTCAGTCTGGTGAGATGACTCAGAAGTTGAAGGCATTTGCTGGCTAGTCTTATGACCTGAGTTTCATCTCTGGAATCCCTATGGCAGAAGGAACACACTGACTCCCACAAGTTGTTTTCTGACTTCCATATGAGGGAAAAACATACATGATAAAACTCATAGAAGCAAAAGAATCCATTTCTGATGTGGGTAATAGGGAATAATGATCTGAAATAGTGCTTTTCAAAAGCCTTGTCCATACCTTTTGGGAACTTGTGGGCACAGATGCTTAGCTTGCACCCCATGCATGGGTCAGAAGCTTTGGGTGAGTCCCAGCATCCTGAGTTGATGTTTTTACACATTGTTCATCATGCTTTGAGAGGCAGGGGATGAGGATCCTTCTGGAGAAACAGTGGCTGTTATAGGTAAGAGCCTCAAGCCCAGGGAACCTTAGTTGCTAGTGGCTAATATCTTGTTGTTTGATCCCCCCCCCATACATACTGTATTTGAAAAGTCTATGAAAACAGGGCATAGTAGAAAGTAAGTATAATCCTGGCACTGGGGTTAAGGTAGGGGGATTAAGAGATCCAGGCCAGGCTGGACTTCCTAGTGAATTCCAGGTCAGCTGGGGCTGTGTAGCAAGACTCTGTCTCAAAAACAAAACTTCATCAACAACAATGAAGCAAAATAAAAAAGGCTCAGCACTGAAAACAAATGGGTGAATTATTGATCTGGGCAGAAGAAAGCTGGCAAATTTACCACACTGCACAACTGCGTAGGAATCCATTCCACGGCTGGGAGGTGAGCCTGGGAAAGTGGCCTGGCTGCTGATGCCCTGGCCACGAAATGGGTCATTGACTCCCAGGTCATCGGCTGCAGGATGATGCTTCTCCTGCTTTTAATCTGTTGGCAGTGACTTGCTACTAGCATGTGACCTTGTTAGTATTTTACCTTACATTACATTATTTTTTTTCTTTAAATAGCATTTTCCCTTTAAAAATGAACATCTGCATGTTTACTGTGAAAGCTTTTACAATATTGAATATAGAATGAAATGCAATGACCTGTTAGTGCGTCATAGACATGGAGATATTAGTCACTAGTGTTTGTAGACTGCAGATATATGGGTATATGTTTATATATAGATTTTACTCCCAGTAAAGTCTCATATTCTACTTCCTCATAATGTGTTATAAATCTTCCTGTGTACTTCAGTGTTTTTTTTTAAACATAAAAATTGAAGTTCAGAAGAATTTCTATCACATGTACTGAAATTACAGTTTATGTAATCAAGGACTCTTAAAAATTAAAATTATGTCATTGCAAGTAGCACTTAAGTGATGGTGTAAGCCTTCGTTTATTTCTTCAAAATAGATTACAGAGTCAAATGAATATTCTAAATACACTTTATTGTGCTAAGAATCTCCTTCCCAATAGGTTTATATCACACATTCCACTGTTAACTCAACCTGCAGGCATGATGTTGTCTATTTTTGTCTCATCTCTTGGGTCCTTCTTTTAGGAATAGTTTAAGCCTCAAATTCTTGTATATAGTTTTGATTTATAAAAAGTCTTTATATACCATCTTTAATTGCTTTTATATAGAATTTTACTTGATTTCCCAGTTTTCTGTTTGATTTTTTACTCTGATTGTCATCCTGATTAAGCCAACATACCTTTTATAGTAATAATGTTTATTTTGTCTCTGCATCCCAAAGGAAATAAAAATTCAAATGCATCTCTGTTTTAGTTGCTTTGTATTTTGCTTTTAATATTTTGCCTTTTATTTTCCTGGGAATGTGTTTGCCAGTGATGCCTGAAGTCATGGCTCCCACTCCCTGTGCTCTTCCCAAGTGTAGTTGTTATTCCATGGCCAGGAAAAGAGTCTGCTTCTCTTGCCTTCTGCATCTTGGTGGGTCTTGAGATATGTATGGCTAGTAACAAAGCAGAAGTGAGCTGTTCCAAATATATACACGTATTTAGCCCCCCCCCCCCGGGGTGTGTGTGTGTGTGTGTGTGTGTGTGTGTGTGTGTGTGTGTGTGTGTGTGTAGGGCTTCTATGGATGGATGGGCATACTCATCCATATTTGCATATGTGGAGGACAAAGGTCAACATTAGTTATCTTCCTCCATCCCTCTCCGTTTTACCTGTTGAAACAGGCTTTTTTATGGAATCAGAAACTCAATGTTTCAGTTACCTTGGCTGTTTCGTGAGCCCCTCAATCTCTTTCAGTTTCTGCTTTCTCAGCTGTCAGTTTTTAGATAGGTCCTGAGGCTCTGAGATTAGATCTTAATGTTGGTACATCAAACCACTTTACACCCCCAACCCGCGCCCCACTGCTCACTTCCAGCTTCCCCATGGCCCTTAACTGATTTGAGAGACTCTGCTTTCTTTTCTTTTCTTTTCTTTTTTAATTAGATGTTTTCTTTATTTACAATATCTCCTTTCCCAGGTTCCCCTCCAAAAAAATAAAATAAAATAAACAAAAACTAAAACAAACCCCTGTTCCCTTCCCCCTCCCCCTGATCACCATCCCACCCCCTCCTGCTTACTGGCCCTGGCATTCCCCAACACTGGGGCATAGAACCTTCACAGGGCCAAGGGCCTCTCCTCCCATTGATGACCAACTAGGCCATCCTCTGCTACATATGCTGCTGGAGAAATTAGTCCCACCATGTGTACTCTTTGGTTGGTGGTTTAGTCCCTGGAAGCTCTGAGGGTACTAGTTAGTTCATATTGTTGTTCGTCCTAAGGGGCTGCAAACCCTTCAGCTCCTTGGGTCCTTTTTCTAGCTCCTTTATTGGGGACCCTGTACTCAATCCAATGAATGACTGTGAGCCTCTACTTCTGTATTAATCGAGTACTGTCAGAGCCTCTCAGGAGACAGCTATATCAGGCTCCTGTCATCCAGCACTTGCTGGCATCCACAATAGTGTCTAGATTTGATGACTGAATATGGGAAGGATTCCCAGGTCGAGCAGTCTCTGAATTGTCCTTCCTTTAGTCTTTGTTCCATAGTTAGTCTCTACAACTCCTTCCATGGGTATTTTGTTTCCCCTTTTAAGAAGGAACAAAGTATCTACACTTTGGTCTTTCTTCTTCTTGAGTTTCTTGTGGTTTGTGGATTGTACTTTGTGTATTCCAATCTTCTGGGCTAAAATCCACTTATCAGAGAGTGAATACCAATATGTGTTCTTTTGTGATTAGGTTACCTCACTCAGAATGATATTCTCCAGATCTATCCATTTCCACAATAATTTCATAAATTCATGGTTTTTAGTAGCTGAGTAGTACTTCATTGTATAGATGTACCACATTTTCTGTATCCATTCCTCTGTTGAGGGACATCTGGGTTGTTTCCAGTTTCTGGTTATTATAAATAAGGCTGCTATGAATATAGTGAAGCACGTGCCCATATTACATATTGGAGCATCTTCTGGGTATATGCCCAGGAGTGGTATAACTGGGTCCTCTGGTAGTACTATGTCCAATTTCCGGATGAACCGCCAAATTGATTTCCAGAGTGTTTGTACCAGCTTGCAGTCCCACAAGCAATGAAGGAATGGTCCTCTTTCTCCACAACCTCGCCAGCATCTGCTGTCACCTGAGTTTTTTATCCTAGCCATTCTGACTGGTGTGAGGTGGAATCTCAGGGTTGTTTTGATTTGCATTTCCCTGATGACTAAGGATGTTGAACATTTCTTTAGGTGCTTCTCAGCCATTCGGTATTTGTCAGTTGAGAATTCTTTGTTTAGCTCTGTACCCCATTTTTTTTTGAATTCTGAAATCTTCATTGAATTTTACAGTACCATCCAGGTTTATCTCCATTCACTAACCACGTTCCCTGCTAAGCACATCATAACAACAGCACAGTGGAGTGAGTGATGAATAAAATAATTTGATACACTAGAAAACAGTGCTCAGTGATACATTTACATTCTATTTATATGATTAAACATTCGATCATACAGTACCTTCCTACAGGATTACTGGCTAATTTGGGGGTGGGGTTTATTCTGTTAGAAGTATCACTAACATGATAACTACTTCCCTTATATGCAAATGTTAGAGCTATAATTTTGAGAATAAAACTGATTATGCAAGTTAACTGAGCAGCTTCTCAATGTGGCTTATGACATCCTGGGGAATATGAGCAAAGCTGCCTTCCACACAAGATGGTTTCTCAACCTGCTTTCACATCACATTTAATCAGCACAGACCAATACGGTCAATCAGGTAATTCTTAATGTGAACACATGGGGGAACGAAAAAAATATGTATGTACATGAATAAACGGGAACTAGATGCCTTTGTAGCGAGGAATGTCAGTGTCGGTTCTGGATGAAACTCTGTTGCAGCTTCTTACTTCCACAGCTGTGTGCTCAGAGTCTGCCCCGATGAGCTTCCAGACCACCCTGCTGTCGTGCTGGGGGGCTGGCCAAAACCTGCACCAGCGTTTGCATTACTGAGGTTCATGCAGCCATCTGCTGATTCAACTGTGAGAGGTTCCACTGAGGCTGCTGGGCTTGTGTCAGGCCGAACTTACTCTGTGGTGCACCCAATTGTCCCACCATTCCTCCCTGAGGGCCAACAACATTCTGAGGAAGTGGCATCACTCCAGTCTGTGTGTTTCCCATGAACCCATTATGCATGGGTATGCCCACCATCATGCCTGTATTCTGTCCCATCGTATTTCCTATAAGGTCAGGAGCTGCAGGCACTGGGACACCCATGGAAGGAAAACCTTGAAATGCAGTCGGTGCTTGTGAGGTAAATGACATATTTGTGGGTCCCATAAACACACCAGGGGTGCTTTACTGTGCTCCTGTACCATACAAAGATAAGATGGAGTCTTTGGAGAGCTGTTTCTTTGCTACTTCTTCTGACTTTGTAGTTTGCTCAGTAAACAGGTCCAGATCTGTACCCCATTTTTTAAATAAGGTTATTTGGTTCTCTGGAATAACTTACCCCAATAGCTTATGCTCTAAGATCAAGAATTGACAAATAGGACCTCATAAAATTGCAAAGGTTCTGTAAGGCAAAAGACACTGTCAATAGGACAAAATGGCAACCAACAAATTGGGAAAAGATCTTTACCACTCCTATATCTGATAGAGGGCTAATATCTAATGTATACAAAGAGACTCGGCTTTCTACCTCTTGAAACCGCCACCATTCTGTGAGTTGCCCAAGTCATGAGCAATGGCCATGTGCTCCCACTGTGGCCCCAGCTGAACCCAGTGCTGACAGCTAGCATCCTTGGCAGAAGTGAGTGGGTTAGATATCCAGCCAGCCTTCAAGTACTGCACTGTCCTAGGAGACTCCACACAGATCGTTGAATCCCAAGAGTCATGGAAAGTAATGCTATTGCTTTAAGAATGCTAAGTTACCGAATGGCTTTATACCTCAGCAGTGGATTGTCAGAACATTTAGAATGTAAATGCAAAATCAGCTTTCCTTTCCCCCCTCAGCTGGGTTACAGGCTCCCCTTTGACTTCTTTTTGATTCCTTTCTTTGCTAGTTTATAATGTCCTCATGTGCTAATTATTATATATCTGAGGTTATGCTCTTCTGAATCTGCTGTGTTAAGTTTAACGAGTCCTTCTCAACCTCCTCTGACACCCAATGTACCTTCCTCCAATGAAATAACAATAATGCAGAAGCTGAGACTACATTAAACTGTAAAATAATTTAGAAGCATCAACATTCTTTGCTATATTTATTTTTCATTCCTAGTAACATATATGTATCTAAATTTATATCTTCATGGAAACACTGTAGCATTCTTTATATTACATACTGTTATTGGGAATTTGATATTTTTTGAATTATATTTTTGAAATTTATAATAGCTAGTATATAAGAAACTTACTGTGTATGTTGCGTATGTTGTGTTTTGTCACCATATTAAATTTAATTTTCTTTTACAGTAATTTTTTACTGTTGGGTAGTTTGAGTAGATAGAATTTTTGAAATTTAATTTGATGAGAAGAGTAAATACAATGTTTATTCAGACATGTTTAAGCTGGAAGAGTTTTGGTAACTCGTTTATTTCTTTTCTTCATGATTTAGAGAAGTTAAATTTATACCACCCCCATCTCACATTAAAGTAGGAGTGTGTAGTAGACTAGACATCTCCTTCTCTTCCATCCTGCATCCTTTGCTCTATCCTTAGCACCTGGTCCTCCTCTACTTCTTCCAAAGGTAACAGCACTGTGCTTCACAAAGAGTCCTCCATCTCTTCTGATTTCTAGAAAGTTCTTCCTGTGGTTGAACTACATTTCTGCTTTCTCAAGACTACTGTGTCTGTCCTTCATGGTTGTGGGACACAGGAGGAACAATGGTCTCTAGCTTTCTAAGTCTAACTGTTAGAGGTTCTGCTGCCTGTAGGGAAACAGGTTACTTGTAGGTTGTCTGGGCAAGAGAAAGGTTTGGGGAGGGTTTGAAAGACCCATGTGAACTGGGCCACTCTTCAGTAGTTGTTGAATGGAATTCAGTGTTGGTTATATGATATTTTTAATTTTTCTAGGCCTGTGAGCAAGCATTTGGCTCAAGAAGGACTGAGTGTCTTCACTCCAAATGCCCATTTTCTGTCTTCCCCAGGGCTGCTCCTGCTGGAGAGAGTGAGAGGGGGTTAACTAGGGACAGTTGCTTCTGATGCTTCATTACCAGGCGAGGTCTCTGTGCCAGGGTCTCCATCCAAACTCATTGACACAGCGAGGAGCCCTTCCATTATTTCAGACTCCTGAAGGCAGAGCTTTTCTTTAGAGCAAAAGACAAAGAAAGTAAGGCCACAATGCAAAGGAATTCCCTCAGTCCATAACTGCTAATTGGACGATTGTTCTGCTGTTCTTACGATGCCAGGAAGTAAGAGCCCGCTAGCCTCACCCACTACTTGTAAACTTCTTTTGAGATGGAATCTTTTTAAAAAACTATTCTGTCAAGCTTGATATGCTCAAATGAATCCTTTTCTCCTCTTCTTAGCCAGGGGCTTGCTGTTCCCGAGTAACTTCGAGGTTGGCTTCATGACACATTTACATTTGGCAGAGATGCAACCCAGCTCTATTCTATTGAAACCTGCAGTTAATCGCAGTTCTTCTCCAACTTCAGGTTTAAGAACATAGAGGCATGTTCATCCCGAATCTCTTCACATAAAATGTGAAGCTCAGCAGTCCCAGCTCTCTTTGCTTCTGCAGAGGCAGACCCTTGTCTTCTCTGAGGGAGTGAAGGGTTTTGAATTCTTTGGGTTTGAAGACAAAAGGCAGAGAGAGCAATCTTTCTGGGGCAGTTTTTAGATCTCACTTGCACTCTTAAATAGATGGATCTTTAAGCACAGCTACAGTGTAGCATCTCCACCATTTCATGATTTCTCCTGTCCCGTCCACTCTTCTTGTCCACTCATCTCCCTTCCCCCTCCTTCCTCCAGCTATCTACCTCCCAGGAACACTTACTTCTAAACCCACTGATTACTAGGTAGGTCCCACTGTGCTCTCTTCACCATTATGGTGAAAGATGTTTTTATGTGCCTCCAAAGTGTTTACTCTCGTAAGCCCCGCTCTTAATTTATAGCCAGTAAAGGTAGCAGGATACAGAAGAAGAAGGCAGGCTCACTTGCATGCCAGCAACTATTTTTGTGCCTGGACTGGCTGTGATATTAATTACTTGGCTGGGCAATCACTTTACCTCTGTGGATTTGAGTTTTAATGTCTGTAAAACAAAGAGGTTGTATACATTGTATCTAATCTTTCTTCCTGGATCATTACATTTGGAATTCAGAGTCTTGTGGGTGCAGGGATCCATCTGTTTCTCATAGGAAAGCCCTTGTAATTGTTTTTAATCACTAATTCTAGTTTCAAGGTAGTTTTCTTAGCTTATGAGAGTTTAAAGTTTTTCAGAATGTGAACTGCAGGGGTGAAGGGAAATTAGCATTTGTTGAACATTGGGTTTTCCGGGGGCCAGGAGCTCCCTAATTCATTCTATGTCACCATAGAATGACATAGCTGGCTGAAGTGATTTGACCCAATTTATTCGGTCCATAGTCACAGATCCACTTGGACTCAACGACTTGGACTCAATGACTTTGCTGTGGCAAGGTCTTCCGGCCTCTTCTGCAAAGCTGGCCTGACCAAGTACCAAGACTCCTGTCTTCCTCATGGTAATGTCTTTACTGGATAGTGAAAGTAGAGAGCAGTTGCTGTTTGCCTGGGGCTGTTGCTGTCTGGTCAGACTCTACAAAGTACTATGATGTAGTTGTAGTTCTGCAAGATGACAACATAGACTATTGAGGTAAAGAGCTGTAGGCCAGCTGTACGTGTAGTGCTTTCAAGGTAGGTTGTCTTAGAGACCGGTCTTACAAAAGGTTGGGTTTGCATAGGAATTTGTTTAGTAATGACAGCTTTTATCTACTTCTTACTCTGCTTGGACACTGTCTGTCTGTCTGCAGGGGTGTGTGCATGGCATAGGTCTTTGTACATTGGTGAATATCAGTGAGTTATGTGTACTCAAGGTTACTGGATGAACAATAAATCCCTAAGTCTTCTATAGGGAGATTCAGGTAGATGTGTATTTTCATGTGTTGCTTTCAATATTGTCATAGTGATCATCACTACCACCATCTACCCTTTAGATTGCCAGGACCTTTTAAAAATCATATTTTACTAATCATCAGTTTGTGCTACAGTTCTCTTGATTTAGTTCACCACTGACACCAGGCAGTTGGATCCTGAATAAATAGATGAATGAATGAACAAAAACAGCATGCCTTATGCACCAAAAATTCCCAGAAGTAAGAGAGATTGACATGGGACATACATCACCATGTTCTGTCTCGGTTTTACCAGTGTTAACCTGAAGACCCGAGACTATTGATGTTCCCTACACAGAGTAGATTTAGAGGCCGTTCCTATCCGTGGGTTATACATAGAAGCTGAGCTGTTGAAGACTGAGGGTGCTTGGTCTATCTCAGAGAAGCTTAGGTTTCTCCATCCTCTGTCCTTTCCACACAGAAGTGCTTGTTCATTGGTGTCAAAGCTTATAGACTCACACATCTGTGCATGCTTTCCATTTGGGCTACTTGGCTTCTGCACTGGCTCTTTAATGTCAGCTTGACAGAAGCTAAAGTCATCTGAGGGGAGGGAACCTCAATTGGGAAAATGCCTCCAGATCAGGCTGTAGAAAAGCATGTAGGACATTTTCTTAGTGATTGATGGGCAAGGGCCCAATCCATTGTGGGTGGTGCCCTCTCTTGGCTTGTGGTCTGGGTTCTACAAGAAAGCAGGCTGAGTAAGCCACAAGGAACAAGCTAGTTAAGCAACACCGCTCCATGGCCTCTGCATCAGCTTCAGCCTCTAGGTTCCTGCCCTGTCCCAATTTCAATGATGAACGTTGATTTGGAAGAGTAGGCCAAATAAACCCTTTCTTACTTTTGGTCATGGTGTTTCACCACAGCAACCCTGAGATACCTTCAAGTTCTCACTCTTAGCAAGCACTATGTTGTCTCACTATTGGTTTTCTCCTCTGTGAAATGGGACGATAATATTCAGATTGTAAAATAAGTTGAAATAAAGGGCCACCCAGCAAACCTTTCATTCATATCAGTTCTTTTTAACACATAAATGAGTCAGTAGTATTGGTAGAATGTACATTAGTTGTAACAGTGAGAGGGTCTGGAAGGGAATGTGTCCGTATGTTGCCATCTAGTTAATTTCTCTACTTCCCTTGCGGGTCCGGGTCCTCGTGATATCTAAAAAGTGGGAGAGGGCAGGGACATACGCTTCATGCTTGTTTCTGAGAAGAGCTTCACAGAAAGGTGATGAGTCAAATGCTTTGGAAATTGCTGCAGCAGTGGGGAGCTGTGGGTTCCTGACGTGTGGAGTGTGCTTGTGGAGAGTGAGGGCCACAGTGAGGTTAGAAATGGCTGGGGCAACAAGAGGAGGCTGCCCAGCTCCCAGCCATGCTGCCACTCCCAGCTTCTCAAGAGGCATGTTGTTTCAATTTCATTTTCTGCCCTACTTTAAATAATAAAATTCTATTCTTCTTTTGCTGTCTGCTCATCCACTTGTTCTGAAATGCACTTCAGGCATGGGGTGTTCATCAACCTGAACATGGACATTAGTGACTGCTCTACAAGAAGCTGTGGCCTGGACTCGGGTGGGCACTAGGGATGGAGGTAGGTAAGGCACAGTGCCTATCCACATCTAGCTGATAGTTAATGAGAAAGGTAACATAAAGCTATATGCAATAGTCCTAACCAAGAACTTAAGAAAAGATGCATAAAAACAGCATTACCTAGGAGACAGAAGAGGGGTGATGCTCTTTGAACTTGGACTGGAAGGCAGAAACCTGGAAAATTGATTTCAAGGAAGGAGTAACACTTTAGTTGTTCTTTGTGGCTGGGAATATTAGGGACCTGGGGATGAGCTAGCACAGATTTGGGAGAAGCCCTGGCTGGAGAGTGTGTATGGGGGAGCCCCATGGTGAAATGAGGGATATGGCTCTGAGTGAAGAAGGAAATGGATGGCAGCCAGGGCTCACCCTAGATCAGACAGAATCAGGAAGATTGTTTTTCTGAAGCCATTTTCTCTCCAGTGAGAAGGGGGAGGGAGGATTAGGAGCTCAAGCCTTCCCAGCCCTTAGGTTAAATGTTAACTTCTCTGTGCAGTTAACAACTAACCCAGTCTTCTCTGCAAAAGAAAAAGAAAAGAGTGAAAAACCATAATGCCACAGTAACTACTTCGCTTAAACAAAACAAACCAAAACAAAAACAACAAGAACACCCTCGAGCCCCTCCCTACTCTTGTGTGTTTATGTGGTTCCTTGTTTTCCACTTAATAGGTTTGTAGCTCTTACAGAGCTGTGTGCACATTTGAACAACAGGCTGTAGAGGCATCTTTGTGAATTCCCCATGTGTCTTCTGCAGGGTTTGCAGAGACTTAAGCTATTTTAGAACACATTCCTAGTTCAGCCATTAGAAAATTATGGGTTTTGTTTGTATAAACTCAGCAGCTAAAATGGGGCTTGCAGAAAGGTGGGTGAGCTCACCGCAGTCTGCTCTGACCCAGGCAAGTTAATGACCTGCCCAGCATTGTTCCCGCTGGTCTGGACTGCCTGACTTCACCAGCAGTTCCACTTGAAGGGAGACATTGTTTCTTAGGCTGCATTTGTCAGAAGCTCTTTCCTGCCAGCCTCTTAGCAGTTCTGATTGTGCCTGCTGCCTGTACTTTATAAAAACCTCCTGAGCAAGTGGCCCTGGGAATGTATGCAAAGTAGGCCTTGCAGCCTTCAGAGACCCCCAGCAAACAGCAAGATGTAAACACCTCCACACTCACAAATGTATCCAAGCAGACACCGAGGAAGCCCTACTGTGCAAGGACTTTGAATACTCAGAAACATGAATAATTTAAGCATGAGATGCCTCTGCTGATGACTCTGACCATTGTTTCTAAGGAGTGATGGTAATGCGGAGGATGAAGGTAGGTGGAGGAAGGGAGCCCGGGTTGCAGTTTCTGTTTGTTGTAAATATGAAATATACAGGAGGCTGGATTTTTCAACCCTTCTAAAGATATTACTTACATAGCCTACATTTCAATGAAAAAAAAAAAAAAAGAATGGCCAAAGGAGATCAATTGCAGTGGGCTTCAAGTTTTAAATAACAGGCATTAAGATAGGGTGGCTGGAAACTATGGGATGGCTGGTAAAATGGCCTTTAATTTGGTGGGAGATGGAAGTACTTGACTTGGAAGATGCTGTCACACAGAGCCAAATGGAGAAAGAATGGCGGTATAGGTTTTTAAAA
Organism: Mastomys coucha; assembly: GCF_008632895.1. Lineage (NCBI taxonomy): Eukaryota > Metazoa > Chordata > Mammalia > Rodentia > Muridae > Mastomys > Mastomys coucha. The sequence goes on along the minus strand of NW_022196904.1, from coordinate 159,840,186 downwards.
GTCAAAGGGAACATTGTTTGGAATGAATACAAAGCCAGATCTTTGGTATCTGACTCAGAGCATCACAGTGTACCTCATAAATTAGCGTTGTTATTGTGTGTCAGTTAAGAAACTTCTCGACACATTCCTTTTGGCCTGTTGTGAGGAGTTAGTGAATTATCTTTTCCTTTGCTGTTTATCTACAGAACTGTTTAGTCTTATTTTATGAGGCACTTTAAAGACAGAGGGAATCCATCTGATAAAGAAGTGTTTGAGGAAAAAACGTTCTAGAGTGCTGGAGAGAAAGAGAAGCCACTGTCAGGCCCTGTGTCCACAGCTGCAAGAGCAGAAATCAATCTGCCAGGCCCAGGTGACTTGAGAAGTCTTCATTCCTCTGCACCTCTGAAGGCATTCTTGGGAGGATTGCTGCTGGGTAGTGTTGCATGGCAGAGATGGGGGAGGTTTAGTTATTAACCCCACAGAGAGGGGAGAGAGGGGCAATGGGCAGCCACTGGAATGAGGAAAGGACGCGGCTGAAATATTTCCAAAAGGTCTTTTTGTTGTTTATACTCGTTAATTATTAATATTAATTATTGATGAAAACGGTTTTGAGTTACATGCCACACATTGTTTAGGAATGAATTATCACACTTCTTATCTGGAACTAGAGTAGATATTAAACTCTTTCAAGTAATCCATATTTATTCATTTAGTAAGATTTTTCTCTCCCCTTCCAATGCTAAAGACAGAAATGTTTGAGTTGCTGGCATAATGAGTTTCTTTGCATTTCCCCCTCAGCTTTGGGTGGCGTCTAACACTAAATAACAGGCTAGGAACTGAGTTAGACAAAGTATGGCAACAATTTAGGCAACAATTTGAAGAGCCCAGTACAAAGTAGCCGTTTGATGTCAGACCCTGGAAATATGTCGGCATGGGGGCTAGCATTGTTACATTAGTTGAGCACTCATTTGTTTACTTTTAGGCAGGTGTTCTGGTCATCTCTGTCTCAGAATGGCTCTCATTTAAGGGTTTCTATGTTTTGTAGGGTATCATGTAGGTTCAGGTGTGTTCTGTTCAGATTTTGATGCATACAGCAGGTGATTGAAGATCACTCTGGAATCAGACCAGACAGAACTGGCTAATGCAGAAGAGGAGAAGAGTGGGAGGAGGAAAGGTTAGAAAGAGAGAGTTTGGAGGTCTCCAGCAGGGTGGAAACTGATGTGACTTGAGAACTAGGTTCTGGGAGTCAGGCTATAAAAGCCAGTGTTACTGCTGCTAAGGCACTGGGATTTTTGGATGCTTTAAGTTCACTTAAGCCCAATTCCTAAAGAGCTGAGATGCTGGAGCCCCCTGGCCTTTATTTCTTTATCACTTCAGATTGTTTCGTGGCTGTACGTTGTTTCTGTGATCTATTATAGCAGTGTGCACAAGTACTTAGTCATTGCACTGGCAGGCACAAGAATTGAATCACCTCTAGGAGTTTTCCTGCTTCAGAAAGCTGCAGCAGTGGCTCTAAGGGAGAGTAGCAAGCTGGCTTGGAGGAGGTCTTTCTGTCATCTAAAAGGCCTGGCCATTGCCCTTCTCTGTGTCTGGAGGTGTGGTCAACAAGTAGTTGATGGACTGTTTCAGATCCCAGATTCTCTAGGAGGCCTGGGAAATTCTGCATCAGCTCTGTGGAGATTTTACTCAGATAAACTTTGCTTTCAATGGGCTCACTTGACCTGGGGACAAAAACCCTGCCACTGTTGGAAAAGGGGGGAAAACCCCAAAATAAAAAAGCGGGCCTTTTCCACAGTTACTGCCAGCTCTTGGTTTCTCCAGAGAGGATTCCTGGTAGAGACAGTTATGAAGAGCAGATAATGCTTGTAAATGAACACAGTGTTCTTGCTTGATATTTCCCATAATTCTAAAGAAATATAATACAGGTAAGTTTTTTAGTTCTCATTGTGATTTATATTTACGAGAAGCAAAAAAAAAAAAAAATGAGATTAAAGCAAGAGGAAAAGCTTTTACTTATCAGTGGCTTAGGCTTAGGCTTTTATATCTCTCAAATTCTAGTCACTATAAAATCATCTAGTTTCTTGCCCCAAGCCATGGTTGATATTTTTCATCTTTTTTTTTTAACCTAGAGACCTTTGAATTATTTTTATTCATAGGTGAAAAATGTATTACAGCTTTATTTCCTTTTATTAATAGTTCCTTCTTGCCCTTAACCACTCTCTGACTTTTTGGCATGCGGAGAGCAGTGAGCTCATGCTTAATCATGTATAAACAACCATCTAATTATATGGTTTTGAATTTTCATCTGACCAACTAAACAGAAATGACACAGAGACAAGAAACCTGACAGCCCCCTGTCTTGGATACCTGGCCTCTCTCTGCCTCCTTCTCTCTCTTCATGTGTTTAGGAGCATGCATGTTTCAACTTATCAAAAAAAAAAAAAAAAAACAGTTCACATTTGCCAAGTTTCTGAGGTAAAATTGTTCTTTTCAAGGCTACGTGTCAAAAAACAAGTCCATCAAGCTGAATTATACGTCTTCTTTTCCTACTTCTTTCAAACTCTATTCTTCTCTCCTCTGGATGGAGGTGTTACTAACATTCCTCTGACTGCTGGTGTCAGATGACAGAACAGCACACAGGGCAGATTTCCCAATCTTCCCCTTGCCTTTACTTCCCAGGCCTGATAGGAATCATCCCGCTTCCTTCCCACCCCCTCTTAACTCCTCTGACAATTTTTTTTTTTTAAATAAGATGGTGGAAATTTTTTTTTAAAGTTTTGTTTTTTTTTTTAAAGATTTATTTATTTATTTTATGTATATGAATATACACTGTAGCTGTACAGATAGTTGTGAGCCTTCATCTGGTTGTTGGGAATTGACTTTTTAGGACCTCCGTACACTGTAGCTGTCTTCAAATGCACCAGAAAAGGGCATCAGATCTCATTACAGATGGTTGTGAGCCACCATGTGGTTGCTGGGATTTGAACTCAGGACCTCTGGAAGAGCAGTCAGTGCTCCTACCCACTGAGCCATCTCACCAGCCCCGGAAAAATTTTTATGAAACAAAGGTGATCTCTCCGTTTAAATGGAAAGGGGAAATAGTTGGCCATTCCTTTTACTTTCTTATTACTAGATAGAGAATTCTGAACACAGAGAAAAAACTCTTGGATGTTTTAACAATTTCAACATAGATTGTTCGGTGTGCTTGATAGCAGAAGGAAGGAAACAATGAGCTCCCACTGAAAGACAGTTACCAGAGGGCCTTCGGATGTGTGGAATGTGTAGTAGTGGGACTCAAAGAAGAAGGGCTCGGGATGGGGAGTTTGGGGAAGGGTGGGACAAGGAAACATAAAATACTAGAAAGTTTCATTTATTGCGAGATGAATGAATTTAGATCCAGCCTTTGCTATTGGCAATATGGTGATATGGTATACACTTGACATTTATCATGAGGGTAGATTAAATTTTTAGCACTCAGACATAGGTAACCACGTGATATGAGGGATGTGTAAACTACTTCGTGATGATTATTTCACTACACACACACACACACACACACACACACACACACACACACACCACCAGTGTTTGACTACTACAGGTTGCACTTTAAATTTATGTACCATAAAACTTAGATATTCCAATGCTCAACTTTGTGTTTGTGTGTGCTTTGAAGATAGGATTTCACTGCATAGCCTAGGCTGCCCGGGATGAGCTGTGTAGAGGTTAGCTTCAGGCAGATGATGTTCTGGCCTTCTCTCCCCTTCAGTAATGCAATTGCAAGCACATGCCATGGCGCCCAGCGGATGGCATATTCTGTACTTCAAATTGTCAGTTATGCTCTACTGAAGGTAGATCTCAAGAAAGATGCTTTCCTTTTATTATTTTTGTTCTTAATATTTTATGAGGAGTATTTCAAAAGCAAGTCTGGCTGCTGTCATACCAGTGAAGAAGTGAAAGTTGGCCAAAGCAACATATTTCCTCATTAGCACTTTAGTCTTAAAACATAAATTGAGTTTTTAGATTTTTTTTCCCTGAAACATACATAACTGTAAATGGTAAAATTTTATACACACTAGGTGACTTAGTTTGGAAGCAGAGAGACTCTGGCTTGAGACCTTACAGTTAGCAAGGTCCTACTAGGTTAATGTCTACTGGTTGAAGAATAGTTGAGTAGTTAAATGCTGCATGGTAATACGCTCCCATCTTCCTGTCCACCAGTGGGAGCCATTCCAACTGGGTGACCTTAAGGTAATAGTTGACCGCAAAGTGTGAATTTCTTTCAGTATACTCCATCCTTTCCTGTTACAAGAAAAATCAAAGTGAGACAAAGAGGTACTGCACATATCCAATCCAGAACTCTATGTACATGATCTTCAGAGAGACGGAAGCCTCTTATTTTCTTGTTATTTACTCTGAAGGACAAAAGGCTTAAAAGTCTTCAGCTGTGTTATTTATTCTTTTCTGAGAAGTCATACATTATTAATGACATAAGAAGACCGCTCAGCATCCCTTTCTTACTCACCTTGGCTTCCAGCTTTGGTATTCAAATTCAGATAAGTAACTGACACTCCTTTTAAAAAAGGATACCCCCCCCCCCAGAACGTAGGCATAACTCACAATTTGGATTCCCACCCCATAATCTAATGGCATCAAAATGTATTAGCCTAGCTATCTCCACAACATTGCTTTAATGTTGTTTTTCCCCCTTAGAATTAAAGTTACCTAGTGGGTGTGCATACTTGCATGCAGTGCCCGTGGAGGCCAGGGGACAGCACTGGATACCCTGGACTGGAGTTACACAGTTAACAATTGTGAGCTGTCAAATGGGTGCTGGGAATTGAAACCAGGTCTGCTAGGAGAGTAACTAGTGCTTTTAAGGGCTGAGTCACCTCTCTAGCTGGTGAGCTTTTACTGGGGGAGGGGGTATGTGTTCCTGAGTGTATGTACACACGTGCCTGTGAAGGTCAGAGGTCAGTATCCATCCTTAATTGCCTTCTGCCTTATATTTTGAGTCTTTCATTGAACCAATAGGAATGCACCTATTTGGCCAGACTATTTTGACTAGCAAACCCCAGGTACCCTCCTGCTTCCTGATCCCCAAGAACAGAATTACAGTATGCACCGCTATGCAGGCCTCTCTGTGACTGCTGGGAATCAACTCTGTTCTTAGTGCTTGCAAGACAAGTGCTTCACCAGTGAAGCCATCTCTCCAGCCCCTGCTTCTATGTTTCGCTAGAAGGAGTCTGAGATGCCACAGGGCTCTTCCCTCCTATTTCAGCCCTTATAGGTTGACTTTATTGTAGGCAGCATGGCTGACTCAGCATGTACCGGGTAATCCAGGCAGAGTTGGTAACGCTAACGCACCTTGAGCGGCGCACTTGCTTACAGGTGCCTTCATTTTTCTTCTAAGTTCACAAACAGCATTATATTTAAAAAAGGAAGTGACTTATAGTGTATAGGCTCCGGTTGTCTGTGCATTTGTGTTTGTGATACTTGACTCTTGTTTTTATGTTTTGATAGTTTGGTTAACATTACGTTATTTCATACAGCAATATGTTTTTTAACCAAAAGGCAGGTGGTTCAGGCTTTATACTGTTGTTATTTTAAATGAGTTTGTAGTTTGACTTACTTTAAATCGTTCACACACACACACACACACACACACACACATACACACACACACACACACACACACACACGCACACACACGATGGGAAATGGTTCTTGAAATAAAAGCATACTGCTCCTATTTCTAAGATTGGTGAGATATTTAGTCTCGGTCATTGTTGATGTGGTACCTTGATATCTTTTGAAGCTTAACTGATAACCCAGAATCCTTGAACGGAGTAGAAACCGCGTAGCTCCTTGGTTGCTTTGTCAGATTTCTCCTGGGATGTGGGTGGACCCAGCCCATGTGTTCTCTTGGACACAGAATGCTTTGCAGGAGCGTAGAGGGAGCTGAGAGCCGCTGAATCTAGGACTGGCCTTTGCATCTTGGCAGGCAGCCACTTTTCTGTCCCTATTTCCTCCCTCTGGGAGTCACCTCTCTGCTCTGGGGACCCTTAAAATGCTGCTCCTAGGCTTTGGCTGGCTCTGTGTCTGTCTACCTTCCTTCTCTTTCTTCCTTGGGAACCTATCTCTTTTTGGGGGAAGGTTTGTGCCTTCTGAACACTTGATAATCTCAGTGGATCTAGGCTCCATTCAGAACTAGAAGAGAGGACAAACTTAAGTGGTGTCTACTTTCAGTTCTTGATACAGGTGCCTGAAACAAGCAGGAGCTCAGTCAGTGAACGTGACCTACTGAATGGATTTGAGAGCCTGAGACAGGGGTCGACAGTGGGAGGAGTTGGAGGACATTTGTCTGATGAGACAAAGGAGCCCCTTGAAGGGCTTCTAGAAGTGAAGCAGTCTCCTTCCATTTCTTACAAGTGTAAATGACTTAATTTTGATCTTAGCCATTTTGATTGGTGTAAGGTGGAATCTCAGGGTTGTTTTGATTTGCATTTGCCTATTCGCTAAGGACTTTGAACATTTCTTTAGGTGCTTCTCAGCCATCCGAGATTCTTCTGTTGTGAATTCTCTGTTTAGTTCTATACCCCATTTTTTGATTGGGTTGTTTGGTTTTTTGGTGATTAGCTTCTTGAGTTCTTTATATATTTTGGATATTAGCCCTCTATTGGATGTGGGGTTAGTGAAGATATTTTCCCAATCTGTAGGTTGCTGATTTGTCTTATTGACTATGTCCTTTGTCTTACAAAGCTTTCCAGTTTCATGAAGTCCCATTTATCATTCTTTTTTTTTTTTTTTTTTTTTTTTTTTTTTTTTTCGAGACGGGGTTTTTCTGTATAGCCCTGACTGCCCTGGAACTCACTCTGTAGACCAGGCTGGCCTCGAACTCAGAAATCCACCTGCCTCTGCCTCCCAAGTGCCAGGATTAAAGGAGTACGCCACCACTGCCCAGCCCCATTTATCATTCTTGATCTTAGAGCATGAGCCATTAGAGTTCTGTTTAGGAAATTTCCCCCTGTGCCAATGAGTTCAAGGCTCTTTTCCTCTTTCTCTTCTATTAGATTGAGTGTATCTGGTTTTGTGTTGAGGTCTTTGATCCACTTGGACTTGAGCTTTGTACAAGGTGGCAAATATGCTGAATTTTCATTTTTCCACATACAGACAGCCAGTTAGTCCGGTACCATTTATTAAAGATGCTTTCTTTTTTCCATTGTATATTTTTGGCTTATTTATCAAAGATCAAATGTTCGTAAGTATGTGGTTTTATTTCTGGGTCTTAAATTCTATCCCATTGATCAACATATCTGTCTCTGTACCAATACCATACAGTTTTTATCACTGTTGCTCTGTAGTAAAGCTTCAGGGCAGGGATGGTGATTCCCCCCAGCCCTTCTTTTATTGGTAAGAATTGTTTTCGCTATCCCGAGGGTGTTTTTTACCTTTCCAGATAAATTTGAGAATTGCTCTTTTCATGTCTTTGAAGAATTGTGTTGGGATTTTGATGGGGATTGCACTGAATCTGTAGGTTGCCTTTGGTAGGATGTCCTTTTTTATTATATTAATTCTGCCAAGCATGAGCATGGAAGATTTCTCCATTTTCTGAAATGTTCTTCAATTTCTTTCTTATGAAGATATTCTTAAGAATTCTTTTGTTTTCTCTTTGTTTGTTTGTTTGTTTTTGTTTTTGTTTGTTTTTGTTTTTGAGGCAGGGTTTCTCTGTTATAGCCCTGGCTGTCCTGTAGACCAGGCTGGCCTCTAACTCAGAAATGCCTGCCTCTGCCTCCCAAGTGCTGGGATTAAAGGCGTGCTCCACCACTGCCTGGTGATTTCTTTCTCGAGAGACTTGAGTTTATTGTATATACAGATCTTTCATTTGTTTTGTTAGAGTTTCCTCAAGATATTTTATATTGTTTGTGGCTATTGTAAAGGGAGTTGTTTCCCCAATATCTTTCTCAGCCTGTTTATCATTTGTATAAAGGAAGGCTACTGATGTATTTGAGTTAATTTTATATGCGGCCACTTTGCTGAAGTTGTTTATCAGCTGGAGAATTTCTCTGGTAGGATTTTTGGTGTCGCTTATTTTTACTATCATATCTTTGCAAATAGTGATACCTTTATTTCTTCTTTGCCAATTTGTATCCCATTGATCTCTTTTTGTTGTCTTATTGTTCTAGCTAGCACTTTGAGTGCTATATTGAATAGATATGGGGAGAGTGGGCATCCTTGTCTTGTCCCTTGATTTTAGTGGGATTGCTTCAAGTATCTCTCCATTTAATTTGATATTGGCTGTTGGTTTGCAGTAAATTACTTTTATTATGTTTAGATGTGCACTTCAAAGGACACCAGCTTCATTATATTATCTGCATTATACTTTTAATATCCTCTCCCAATTCTGTAGGCTTTCAAGGACCTCATGGTATAAAATACCATAAAAGACCCAGGCTACCATGATTTGGGAGAGAAAGGTATGACAAAAAGTATGACAAAACTTTGCCTTGTGAGGTGTAACACATGCATCTATTCATCCCAGATAGGAAACCCATAGGGGAAACCCATAACAGACCAAGGTATGGACACCACAAAAGTACAACTTTGTGAGCCAATGAGTTTCATTGGCTTATGGGAATATGAGTGAGGGGTTATTTGTGGGAGCAGAAATGACTCAAAGACACCAAAGCATTTCTCAAACCATTACTCAAAGGCATCACCAAAGACTGTCCTGGCATGGGTGATAGCTCACAAAAGCTGTGAAGCTAGAGAACACTGCACAGCTTACAGACAGCTCAATGGTTTGGATAAAGTCTCCTCTCCAGGTGCCTAGGTTGGTCTAAACCTCTTCCAGGATGCTTGGTTTGTCTTTGCCGGTTTAGCTTGTCTTGAGAGGAACTCTCACCTTTTATTATTTACCCTGATGGAGAGATGTCTTGTGAATCTGGTCAGTTTCAGGGATTTCCTTAAGCTATTCTGAGTTTACTTTCCTTCTTAGGAGCTCCACAAGCAGGATGGAATGTTTCAATTTTGGAGAAACTGTTACAAAACAACAGGTCATTTTACTCCTGACAGTGCAGTCTCCTTCCTTCCTCCTAAAAAAAAAAAATTAGTGTGGATCCCAATGAGGTGCTGTCTTTCAAGAAGAGAAAAATTAGAAACTTTGCCTGGTGATGTATAGAGCCATAGAGAGTATGGGCAGAGGGCAAATTGATGTTTCCAGCTCTTGTACTACAGAAGCTGGACTTACCATCAATTGTGTCTTCCGCCTTGGGACCTCATCGTTCTTAAGTATCAAGACTTAAGTACCATTCAAGATGATATCTCCTAACTGTATTTGTGCCTTTGGACTACATCTGCCTTACTAGTTCTCTACAAATCATAATCTTTATCTTTTATGTAGCAGATACTCAATGAGCCACAGCTTTCTGACAGAAGGGTCCCACCCATTGGTTCATTTTGTGAAGCATGTCACTAGCGGCTAACAATTTTGAGTTTTCCTCTGTAACCTTTGGTTTGTATTGGCTTGAAGGGAATTAGCTCACTAAGAAGATGTATGACCTGGATTTATGAAAGAAAGATATGGAACCCGGTGCATTCGTGCTTGCTCTGTCCCTTCCACATTCTACGTTCTCCTCTCCCTTCCCCTTCCCTCCTGATGAGATTATTGGGTTTGTCCTGTCAGCTCTGCTTGGCTCTTCCTAGCCACAATCCTGAGATCATGACAGTGTTTTTCTAGTTTGGATTCTGCCTTCAGTCTCTGCTCTGCCTCCATGTTTTCTGAAAGTAGTTGGACTATCCTCTTCATAGTCCTCCATCATCCCGTGCTTCTGAACTTGCCAAAGCTCTGCTTGTGCCTGGACTTGGAGATGTGCAGTTCTTTAGAAAGACTAGGGACTTGTAAGGGTTTATGGGGTACTCACTGTGCTGGACAAGCATGGAAATACTTTATGTATTTTGCTTTATTCAATTCTTTAAACAGTGTATGAAGGTAGAAGTTCTTACCACACTGTTTTCCAGATGAGCAACAAAGGCACAGAGCATTTAAGGAACTTCCCCATGGGCAGCGTCATGTAGCTTTTGAGTACTTTCTGTCCCCATCTCCATGACTTAAAATGGCTCTGTGCCACTTCCATAACCTTTTCTCCACTCATTGTTCTCTCCTTGCTCTGGGCATCTCATTGGTCATACTGTCCCTTATTCATCTGGCACAGAGGCACAGAGCCTCACCTTCCCCTCCAAGCTTATACAGGCAGACCTGTTTCTTGTTATGTTAGTGTTCCTTCTGTATGCAGCATCAAGGCAACATAATTCAGGATTGGATGTTGTTCACATGCCTCTCTGTTAGTTTAAACTCCCTCCAGTCGGCTGGAAGATGTTGCAGAAGAGCTTAATCCCAATGGCCTGTGATTCCATTACACAGCACAGTGCCAAGCCCACAGCAGGTCAGTGTGACTTGCTCATGGCCTTTGGGAAACTAAGTCAGTTTTCTTCACCTTAAGTATGCTTCCTCCCTGTTTCCCCTCATTTTTTTTCTTGTGTTTGTGGAAATCCTTTTCTAAGTAATTCCATCTTCATCCATTTCCACAGTGCAATCCAGCAGACTGTCCTTGGTATAAGGATGTAGGCTGGAACTGTCTGACTTGTCCTTGAAAGGAAACTCCCTTGAAGTATCTAGTACAGAGAACAGGGTCATGCAAACTGATAACTGACCCACCAGCAGTCAATCACGATGGAGTCTGGGCTCACATTGCAGTTTTTGGGAGTAACGATTCGCTTATTTAACAAATACATCTGCTCTCTTCCCGTGGGATTGTTGGAAATTTTGTCAAGGGAGAAGCAGTAAAATGTGCTTACATTTCCTCTATGGTTTTTAAGGCTAATTGTGGGTGAACTTTATTTAACACTCTTGCTATACTAAGAGTCTCTGCGGAACAGGGAAGCTTTCAGTTAACTTGGCAAATCATTACAAGGGAGAACAGGAGGGTCAGCAGAAGCTTTTCCTACTAATTGGTTGATAATTGATGTATAATGGCTGAGAGATGGGACTTTAGAATATAAACCCCAGGAACAACGTTGACTCTATCTTCCATCTTTATGAGCTGTCTGGGAGCTATCTAGTCTTTCTAACATCTTACCAGAAGTGGTCAGCAGTGTGGGAAGCAAGGTGAAAGCTGATGCCCACAAAGTGAGGTTCTTAGGAGTTCCGACAAGCATAGGACCGTTTTCAGTTTATCAGGTATAAATGTGACCCCATTTAATAGAGGCATAAAATAAAATGAGTCGGGCTGGAGATTCCATTCTTTGTGGGCAACATTCCGTCATGCTGAGTAAAGCTGGAAGCATGTTGGTTTAAAAATTATACGCTCGGGAAATAAACATGGGAGAATCAAGCTGAACCCTCGAGGGCAAGCTAGTGGGTGATTGTATGATACCTGGATCCCTTCTTTAGTTAGGACTTGACCTATTTATTTGATCCCTTTTGGAAGGAGTCACAGAATAGATTTTATAGATGTACCCTACCTTCAACTTGGTTTTCTAAGTCCTTATGCTTTTATTATAAAACCCCCAAATTTAGTCTAACTAGCTTCTATAACCATTGCTTTGTGACTTTTCTTTGTCCACACTGGCCCTTCTTTGACTTTCTCTTTCTCCCATTGCTTTTAATCTTCTTCATCTCTTGGGGAAAGAGTTTACTCTGGGGTGAACTCCCAGTGGCATGTACCACAACCTACAGCATGGGGCTCCATGACAGTCAGCCAATTGTGCCAGCATTATCTGGTTAGTGGGCTCAGAGAAAAGTTTAATGAAGTGACCCTCATGATGGTAAACCTTATTCCGGAATGGAATCAGTGATGATGTGAAATGTCCAGCTTTTAACATCAGATCGTGTCTGCTTTCTGTTCCTGTAACAAAATACTTAAGGTAATTAACTTACAAAGAAAGGAAGTTCTTTTTGCTTGTGGTTAGCAACCATCCAGTACACAGTGGCTCTGTTGGCTCTTGGGCGTGTGGTAAGGTACATAGGAGGGTCCTAACATAGGAGCAAAACCAGTTGGAAGGGAAAAGGGGGAAAGAGAAGACCAGGGTCCACAAACCTCTTCAAGGGCACACGTTCAATGCTGTAGTCTGTTCTTAATCCTACTTCTCAATGTTTCTCTCAGGTCCCAATAGTTTCAGTCTTTTGGAGAACATTACAGGTCTCAACAATGGCCCAGGTCTTTTGGACTGACTGGATTGGTCCCTTGAGCTCTGCTCCTTCCCTGACTTTGTGCTGGGGACACCTACTTCAGGCACCTGCTTCCCTTCATTGATTTCCATGACTGTACCCGGCTGTTTCCTCTTTATCATGTGTCTTTTCTTCCTTTACTGTTTTAGCTTATTAATTTCCATCAGATTAGTAGGACCCCCTAAAAATTCAGTCTCCACCCCCCCAAAAATGTATTTTACATTATCATTACATTCTCCAGGAGATTTATTAGGTACTTTGTAAGAGCTATGAGAAACCCTGTAATAAAAAGTGTGTAACCTTTGTTTTCTTGAGGCATTTGAAGTCGGTTGACCATGGTCATCTCCAGAAGCTTTTCCCCACTTACCACTTAAGTGATGCACCTTTGGAGATCCTGAAGAACTTTGAGAAATATCTCTAGGTTAATCTCCTTCAGGGAATTATCTATAACATGGTAACTTCTGCTTTGAACTCCTGCCTATAATTTAGCTTCATATTCAGTCCTGCACAGTGCATTAACCTTATCTGATGGCTCCTAGGTGAGTCTGTTTGATGTCTACAGATTGTCAGATCCGAGATGACAGGCTGCTGTACCCACTGTTTCTTATCTCCCATAGGCTGCGTGCAGTTCTGAGCACTTGCTAATGATTTCATTCCGATTCCTATTCTTTAACATTTCTAGCCAATCTCTCTGTAACTCATAGTGACATACTATGTACATTCATATACAATCACTTCATGGTCAGTGTTGTGTTTCTGCAGGGAGGCATTGCAGATTTGTTCAAATTCTCCATAGTAAGCTTAGGATATCTGCTATGCAGGGGCTCATTGTTTCCTGTTCTTAGAAGGGCTGTGAGTGAAGGCACAGTGGGCTGGTGACCTGGATCCTGTGGCCACTCTGGTTTTTCATGGGGCCCCTTGGAGAAAGAAGCCTATTCATCCATGTCAGGTGAAAGGCATGTACTTTCCAGAGTTCTCTCAGATACTTCATGCTTACCCCATTGGAGAAAAAAGAAAGGAGCCAGCATCATATAGTGCCTTGCCCCAAGCTACACACTGTATTATGGATGAACACCCATGGTTCATTATAAGACAGGAATTTGTGGGATAAAGGTAGATTTATTTCAGCATTTGCTTTGAGACTTTATTAAAATAGCTATATTCTCATGGTTTCTCTTAAGAACAGATGGGGGCAATGTATGATAAATCACATTGCTTTTAGAATTAGAACATGCATATTCATGTTTGCAGAACTTAGACATGTGGAAGGATACACATTTGGCTGTTCAAGTTGTATGTCTTAAAAGAACACTGCTGCAACTGGGCAGACGTGAAAATACCATGGTTTTTATGTGCTTCTACGTTATTTGACTCTAACGCTTATTATTTTAAACTTGAAATGTAAGTAAATGTGATTCTGACAAGATGTCCCTAGCACAATGTAGGCGATGCTTTGATACATGCTAAGTTAATAAATCCAAGGCCTAAGAATGCATATGTTATAATCCTAAACATAGCTTGGAACCTTTGGGGGCTTGTCACAGTATATAAACTATTTCTTCCTTGTGAGAATATTGTCTTGTGTTGGCGGAAAATAGGTTGTAAGGGCAGAGTTTTGAGTAACAGCCCAGTGTCCTTCATGTCTGGGCCCCAGAATCAGGCTGTTTTGCCTACTCTGTCTGGGACAATCTTATGGCTACACACCTATCTGGTAAGGCTTGTCTACTGTGGACACCTCTGTCTTTCTAGTTTTATCCCTAGAGGAAAGCAAGAAGAGCTCCTTGAGCCATTCTTTTCTACTTAGTTCTTGGTTCTACCTTAGAGAAAGATTGGACAGTTCCTTTTTTAGAAAATGAGGAGTTAGCAAGAGGTGCTGGTACCCTTTGGGGCACATAAATAATCACTTCTGCCATCATGGTTCAATTTGTATTAAAGATTATTCTGTAGCCCAGGTGTGATGGCCACAGCACAAAGCTTGACTGGGCAGACGCTCTGCCTGGTGGTTCTCAGCAGTGCTTGGAGCTGCCTTGGAGACGAGTGTGGACTGCAGCACTGACCTGCAGCTATGTGTTGCATCCCTGGGATGGCAGGAGATCGAGGATCACCACCTCCTCCCGTGCGAGCTCAAAACATTTCCCATAGCATCTGAGCTTTGCTTGCTGGTGAAAGTGGTCTTTTATATCGGGGCTGAAAGAGATAGTTCAGTGGTAAGAGCACTGGCTCCTCTTCCAGAAGACCTGGGTTCTGATTCTGAGCACATGCATGGTGGCTAACAACCAACTGTGATTTAGTTCCAGGGGATTCGAGCCCTCTTCTGGCATCTGTGGGCATTGCAAGCGTGTGGGGGAAACTTAACCTTATGTGCAGGTGAAGCATTTATTATTTAAAAAAAAAAAACCCAGAAAGTTTTTTAAAAAAGAGTTCTTTTTTATATTGGTTTTCTTTCTGGATTGATTTAAGGAAGTCATGCCATGTGGGGGTATTTGTGTGCTTGGTACTAGAAACTGGTATAATTTTGAGCTTCAGTGTTGCAAAGCATTTACTTCAGAATGACCTAGATCGGCTTTCAGCTCTGCCTCAATTTTGTGATCACCAGGAACAAAGGAAGGACTAGACTTGTAAAAACTTACTTTGTACAGTGAAAGGTCTATTGAGAAGTTTAGGAAAATACAATTTCTGGGGCCAGTGGCATGACTCAGCAGCTGGTGTCGCTCTCTTGATGTCATGCCTGAGTTAGAGTCCCCAGAGGGAAGGACAGAACTAACTCTCACAGGTTGTCTTCTGATTTCCATGTGAACCATGGCATGCACACCTACACATTCATACAGTTGCACACATGGACACAGCTCCACGCATGCACACAGCTGCACATAAGCATACAGCTGCACACGCGTACACCTGTACGCAAGCACACAGCTGCACACACGCACACAGCTGCACACATGCACACAGCTGCACACACGCACACAGCTGCACACACGGACACAGCTGCACACATGGACACAGCTGCACAATGCACAAGCTGCACACATGCACACAGCTGTACACATGCACATATATGCACACACATACAGCTGCACACACACGCACACCTGCACATATGCATACAGTGCACGCACGCACTCAGCTGCACAATGCACAAGCTGCATGCATGCACACAGCTGCACACACGCACACAACTGCACACACACACACAGCTGCACACATGCATACAGCTGCATACACACACATACAATGAATAAATAAATAATAAATAAATGCTGAAGATAGCACTTCTGATTTTTTTTCTTGCAGACTTTTGAGAAGAATGTTTTTATCGGAAATGGAGGAGTTTTAAACTTTCCTTTTTGCTATTTCTGTCCTTTTGTTTTGTTGTGAAATGCACTTGAGGTAGTTCGCTTGTGATTAGTACCCTAGTCTGAGATAGTCAGATCCTTTACTAAGCAGTGAGCAGAGAGGATGAATGGGAGAAGTGAGTAAAGACTGGTGTAAAACTGGAGGCTATTCAGGGAGGGACTGGTCCAGTGTGTGTGTGAGTGTCTTTCTGTCTGTTTGTGTCTGTGCCTGTCTGTCTGTGTCACCCATGCACTTTTTGGGGTGTGAATATTGTTACTGAGTACTCAAGGGAAAAGAAATTCTAGAAATAATATAAAATGGTACTGGAGATGTGTCTGTTTGCCCTCCCTCCCCCATCCTTCCACCCTCCCTCCCTCCTTTTCTTTGTTCCTCCCTCTTTCACTCCTCTCCTTTCTTTTTCTTTCTTATTTTTTATTCAAGAACATTTTTATACAGCATCCTGGTCACACTTTTCTCTGCCCCCATTTCCTCTCCACCCCTGGTCACACTTTTCTCTGCCCCTGTCTTCTCTCCACCCCTGGTCATGCTTTTCTCTGCCCCCGTTTCCTCTCCACCCCTGGTCACACTTTTCTCTGCCCCCATTTCCTCTCCAC
>NW_022196904.1:159805282-159823747 GCF_008632895.1 Mastomys coucha | reverse complement strand
CTCCACCCCTGGTCACACTTTTCTCTGCCCCCGTTTCCTCTCCACCCCTGGTCACACTTTTCTCTGCCTCTGTCTCCTCTCCACCCCTGGTCATACTTTTCTCTGCCCCCATTTCCGCTCCACCCCTGGTCACACTTTTCTCTGCCCCCGTTTCCTTACCCCTGGTCACACTTTTCTCTGCCCCCGTTTCCTCTCCACCCCTGGTTACACTTTTCTCTGCCCCCGTCTCCTCTCCACCCCTGGTCACACTTTTCTCTGCCCCCATTTCTTCTCCACCCCTGGTCACACTTTTCTCTGCCCCCGTTTCCTCTCACCCCTGGTCACACTTTTCTCTGCCCCCGTTTCCTCTCCACTCCGTCACTCCTACAACTTCATGCTCCTTCTCTCTCCAAAACACAAAACTAACAAGAAACACAAGTAAGCCCCTTCCCCAAAGAAAAACCTCTGGAAACCAAAAAGCCTAAAAAATCGTATTGAACCTGTTTTGTGTTGGCCAACAACTTCTGGGCATGGGGCCCGCCCTGAAGTGTGGTGATTTTACCCAGTGAGACTTGTGGGCATGAAGAAGTCTCAGTTTCTCCTTTTCAAGTGGGCACTCATTGCAGACAGTTTCTTGGCTAGGAGCTTCTTTTATAACAGTTATATAATCTGTGGCCGTGTGTGTTTATTTATGTCTTATGGACAAGAGCAGATATGGGGATTAGAAGATAACTTGGGATGTTGTTTGGCACATTCTGTCAAGTAATTTTCTTTTGAGAAAGGGTCTCTGGCTGGTCTGGAAGTTTATAAATATGTTGAAAGGCCCAGTCAGCCGTGGACCTGCTTGCCTTCACATGCTCGGCTCTAGAAGCACAGTGAGGACTGGTATTTTCCACATGGGTTCTAGAGATTGAACTCAGGGCCATGTGTTTGTTAAGCAGGCCTTCACCACTGAGCTATCTCCCGGCTCCCAATTCAGTTAACTTTCTCAAAGCTTTTAGTAAGTGCCACACACTAAATATATCACACGTATTAGCTCTTTCAACCCTCTTAACAGCTGTACAGTTCTGCTGGCATTAAACTCATTTTAGAATCAGGAAACCGAGACACAGAATGCTTAAGTAATGTGGGGAGATTATAAAGCTAGTGGGTGGTGGGGCTGGGATGCAAATGTGTGCTCTTGACTCTGCTGACTTCAGCCTCTCCCTCCTTTTCTTCCTTTTGCCTTTCAACTTTTCCATTACCCTTCAGTGCTCTGGTATCCAATGATTGACCAAACTATTCTCGAGAACCCATAGAGTGTGGCTCAGAGTCTTTCTTTATATGACATGATCCTGGATTAGAAAGCTCTACATGTATTATTGGGAAGGTGTGAGCATAGTATTTTCTTCACTAGTATTGCACCCTTGCTGAATCCCTTGAATTTTTATGACTATACATTTAGGGATTAAAAATATGTATCTATGACTTATTTTTAATGTCCTAAAATTGATATGAACAAACTCTTAAGTTCATATGTTAGGTGAAGAAATGAAAAAAAATGGATTATTTTCATATATTTATAATCTTTTATTTAGGTCTTCAGGGTTTCAGAATAAGATGTTGCATAGAGAACCCAGACGCTTAAATGTGGTGTGCATTATTTGTGTGTTGCTATAAGTGTGGTGGTATACGAATCAGTCGTCATTAGAGCAATCCCATGCTTTAGGTAACATGACTGTTTATATATTTGAGGACGTTACTAGAGCAGAGACAGCCTGAGGACTCTAGCACCTCATAGCCAGTTAGGACGGGGGTGGGGGATAGGATATGAATTTATCTGATACTAATATTTTTGCCTTCAAAATGCCCTGTGTGTACACTGGGATGAACCATTTATAGGCTGGTCTTTTATAATCATTTTTTAACCTGATAAAAGCTATGACATTATCCACATAGTGGCAAGAATTACCTCTTTTATAGAAAGAGCCAGGCAGTGACCTTCAGTGAGGGACTTTGCCCGTCTTTCTGCAGCTGTCTGTATCAGTGCCTGGCTCATGGTTAGCATTCTGTAAGTACCAGTTGATTATCGATTAAGAACAGCAAAGCTTTGATCATGTTATATCAGCCCTCTTATCTGTAGTACATTTTTTTTTTTTGTTATCCTCTGTCTCAGTGTGAGTTTTAAGAGAACCAGTGCATAGACATAAGCAGTTAGGAAAGACGCAGCCTGTCAGTAGTCTATAACCACAGCCTCATCAACCTTGGCTTCCAGAGAAGAGGAGGCTCAACTAAGGAAGACACCCATGAGAACCATGCTCCTTCTCAGATGACCACGTCGTTGAGAAACTCAAGGATGCAGCATGGTGTGGGCTTTCCACTAGCACACAGTGATCTTGGCTGGAACCTATGTGGTACTCACAATACCATCCTCTCAGATCTTTATTTGAGCAGTAAACACATTTTTAAACACACGCCATGTTGTCTCTAAAAATAAGCGATATTTCAAAAAGAATACCAGTGCCCAAGTAGTTGGCACATCTGGTAGTCAGAAAAGCTATATCGTTTGTTTTTACTGAACAACAAGCCAGGAAACATTCAAACTTGGCCAGTTGCAAACTTCTATCTGTGATGACACCTGGTTTTAAAAAAAAATTGGCTCTAGGCTCAAAACAGAAAGAACATTGGAAATAGGCAGAGAATGTAAACATCGTTTACTCTCTTGTTTTGTGTGAGGAACTATGAAGAAGTTTTCTTTAGTAAAGTGGGACAGAAAAGGGAGGACAGACATGAAACAGTGCCCTCCATGGCTGCTGGCATCCAGAGTGCCTGCTATGTTGCTGAGTCCTATGCATGTACATTCTAGAAGCAAAGCCACAGTGAGGCAGCATTGATGTTTTTCTGTTTGGTAAATGGTCAGATAGGAATACTGATGACAAATATTCAGTAATTTGCCTGGGCCACACAGGGAGCCTTGATCCTACACGGCTTCCCCTCAGAGTTCATGCTCCTGCTCAGGGTAGCTCCCTGTTGCTTATTCTGTTTGGTATTCAGAAAAAGATTTAGACTTCAATGCTTTGTTAATAGGGACTATTGGTACCTTACAGTTTACTTCCATTTGTGAGATAGTTGGCATCGTTTTCTAGGACATTCTCATAGCTGCATTCGCATATTGCAAGTTTCTGAGAAATTCACTGTTCAGCACCACAAGCTGTCCGTTTTCCTCGGCTAGAGGATGTTAAGTTGGTCCGCGTGTTTGGAGTAGGGGCGCGGAATAGTGCACAAGGAAGAGAGAACTTGGCAGAGAAGATTGGAGTGTCTTCATTACAGAACTACAAAACAGTATGGATGGAAGAGTCTGGACTGGAGGCGGGGTTCTGGGGGAAGGCGTGGTCAGCATAGTGCTCTGGACCAGAAGAACAGATTTTGTTCTTCTCGCCAGCTTCACCATCCATTCAGCCTGATCAGCTACACTGTGGAGAAGCATCAGAAGATGGACTCAGTTTGGATTTCTAAAAAATGGTCCTATGTTTCATAAGAGGCAATTTAGAGAAGGTGTCTATGAAAATAGTTGGATAATACTTAATATTCATTGTAACCACTTTTAATTTTCATGTCTTCACAGTTTTATAACAGTTGGGTTCTAAGGAAGCAGAGGTACTTTAAACAAGTGCTTCATTATACAAATAGAAGAACAGAAGTGAAAAGATAGTGGGAATTTTCTAGATTCACTCCCTGAAGTCTGACAGGACAGCTTCCTCAGATCTGCCCAGACAGTGGACTGGAAGGAGGACAAAGATCTTTGGGTTGAAATGTTGAAAATGCAGAGGTGCTCATTGACAGGTAACAGTGGTGAGCAAGGATTAAAGCAGAAATACCTGGCAGTTGCTAATCCTAGGGTATACATATTTTCATCACACCTCTGAAGGAATGACACCATACACAGATTTATCTGGTTGTTTCTATGTGTAACACACAGGATTTTAGATTTGACAGAATAGGTATTAATATGCTTTGTTACTGACTTGTATGTTTATGTGTACTGAGAGGGTGACTAATGTCTTTGTTTTAGAGACAGATAAATGTTAATAGTTTTACTAAGGATGAAACAGGCATACAGTGACAAGTTATTATATGAGTTTTGGCATTTTATTTGACTGAGTGCTTGGCACCTGATGTTGCTTTTAATGGAAGCATCTATGTAATGGAAACTGATGGGTAATTCAGGTTGTTACATCCTGGGTTAGTCTGTGCACCACTACATTGCCTTTTCCAAATGAAAAAGAGAGTCTATGAAAATGTGCATGGTTAAGAATTCTTAGAGATACTCAGTTTATGATTACTACCTAAAATCATACTCACCACTCTTGGTGTGAAGACGAAGTCTTGATGTCCAATGCCAAACGAATCATGTAGACGGAGTATCTCCAACTGGTCTGGGAAGACACAAGATAACAGAACAGAAATCTGCTAAAAGTAAGAGAGAAGTGAACTTGGGCATCTGAATGAAATCTGAGAAATTTCTTTAGGAGCCAGTGATTTTGGAAAATATTTAAGAGAGCAGCTGAAGTCCCAAACTAAACCATCAGGGTGCTGTTCACGCATATCAAGGAGTCTGAGTCTCAATCAACAGATGTTAATTTCCTGTGTGGCCTTAGGCAAGCCAAGCTGGATGTTAGCTCAGAGCGCTGGAGTGAAGGAGGGTTCCTGCCACCTAGCAGTTGTTGACCCCACCAGCATAGTTGAGATGTGGCTTCATTTATAATGATAGGCCCATAGCTCCCGTGTCTGCTTCTCTTTAGGGCTCTTAGAAGAAAAGGTAACCAAAATCGATGTCAAATAACAGAGCCCTTGGGCTGTTTTGGTTTGACTTGGGCAAAAATGTGGGAAATTTTGCTTTCTAGAGCTAAAGAAAGTTACAGTGATGTTTTCTACTTACATTGGTTCCCAAGTAGAGCCATGACAAAGTTAGATAGTCTATGGAGAATGTTATCTTATGTATGTATTTATTTATTTTTTTATACATGGGAACAGAGTAAAGCCACTGAGACTTCAACAGGTAGTTGACAGAAATGTTTGGAAAAGTACATCCATGAGAAAGGAATGTCTAGAACGACTAAGCTTTTAGTACTATTTTTAATAAATGAGTCATGGCAGCATTAGCCAGTTCTTCTCTGCTTTCAACTTTAATGACACAGATTCATGTGTCATTAAATATGCTTTTTTCTTTCTCCTTTAAGTATGTACCAATTTTCAACATTGGAAGATTATAATTAATGAAAACAAAAATATATTAAATTTGATTACCTTTCCCAGTGAGTGTTTTAGAGATTACCCATCTTGAATTTTTTTTTTAATGTTACATGCTCAGTGGCAATGTACTGGGATGAAGGGGAAACCTTGAGGGTGAAGGGGTGTAGCCTGACTGTAATTCCCACGTAAAGAGGATTTTGAGATGCAGTTTTGCAGTCAGATAGACCACTTAAATGCCCACCCCCAGGAGTAGTGACTTTATTTGCTGTCAAATTATTACATGCAAAATATTAGCTACTCTAGGACAAAACCTGATTTGATAAAGATAATTCCATCTACTGATCGCCTTCATCCTTCAGTTAAGGATATTATAAAGTCTGACTCTCAACATCGTTTTTAACAAATGTTTCTCAGTTCTCCGCAGTGAAGCGTAGCCTCACTTGGTGTGAGTGGTGATTATCAATAGCCTATTGCTGTAACCTTACAGCCTCTGCACTGGAATTATCGGCTTTTTGGCGTGATCAATATTAAAGAGATATTCTTTAAAAAACCAGCACTTGGGGGATGGACGCAAGAAGAGCAGAGTCTTTTAAGGCCAGCTTTAGCTACATAATAAGTTGGAGGTCAGCCTAGGCTACAGGAACCCCGTGTCAAAAAGTGTATGTTTAAAAAAAAGAGAAGGTCCAAGGACTGTCTCTACACATGAGCCCTGATGTAAATGTATGTATGTACTGATTGCTGATGTAAGGGACACAAAAGCTAACTCGATTCATTTGTTTTTAGGGGCTCTTGGCTTTGGGCCTCAGTGCAAGTCCATTGGAAAAGGCAGCTGCAACAATCTAGTGGTCACCAGCAGTCCCATGATGGTTCAGCGACTGGGACCCATTTCACCTCCAACAAGCCAGGTCTCCACAGCATGCAAGCAAACCAGTCCTAGCTTACCGAGGGCAGTGAATGCAGCCAACCTGAATAGACCTCCTTCAGACACCAGGTCTCAACTTACGTTTTTTCCCCCCCTTTTCCTTACGGTATAACCATCCCCCTCCACGAGTGTTGTCCCCTCTCCTTCTGAACGTGAATGTACTCACTCACCCACTCACTCATACCGAAGCCGAGTATTTGCTATTCCTGACCTGTTCATCAGGTGGGATGGGTTAGTAGCTGCTGTCTGGTCATGTGATATTCCGGGGGAGGGACTCAGGAACCGAAGCCGAGTGTGTAAATTTGTCACTTCCTTGAAAAAAGCAAGTCTTACTGTGGCCAGCTGAGATGCTCTGTGTGCGTCTGCCGGGTTTTCAGGATACGCATTGCAGCCTCAGGGGTGCCAGTCTGTCAACCCACCTGTCCACTCACCAATTCAAGCATGCATTAAGTACCTACTATGTGCATTATGAAACAGTTTAGGGAAACAGTAGAGAGAATAATGATGGGAATCGTGCATTAGATAGTGTTTGGGAAGACATGTTTTCATGCTTACAGAAGCCTTTAGTGAAATGTTTGATTGGGGAGCAGAAGAAGTACACTAATGCCTTGTGTCATTTCCATCCAGAAAAGTTAAATAGAAAAGAAAGCACTCCTCTCCAGACAAAACTTGTACCTTTTTCAGGGTTGGTGTGTGTGGTGGGGGAGTGAAGGAGCGTGAACTACAGTATAGCATTGAAGGTCCTTTTCTTCGAAGTTTATTATTTCATCTCTTAGAAGTTTCTTGGAAAAAACGCAATGCAGAATTTTTTCCTGTGAGTGCCAGTTCTGAGGTGATGGATCTCTCGAAGGAATTGACTCCCTGCTGCCTCCTCTGCAGGCAGTAACCAGCTAAGGTGCCTTGTGATCCTGAGGCCCCATTTCTTCCTTTTTTTCCTCCCCCTTCTGCTCCTCTGTCTGGCCCTCCTTCGGTCCTCCAGAGTTGAGACTGAAATCATGGCTCCCAGATCATTTATTTAGGCCGTATTTTTTATGGGGCGGAGGCTTGTTTTCTACCTGAGACTTTACTGATGGCCTAGCGCTGTCACGTTTCCATTGATGATTGTGCCTCAAGGGGCTCCTCAGCCTTGCTGAGTGCTGCATGTAAAATTAACTGTGCTCATTGGTGGGTGTCACTGGAAACCTTCAGCTTCCTGTCTGCGGCAAGTCCAGCCCATGCCTGGAAGGGAAGGCAGTCATAATTAGTGGAGAAACTGACGCTTCAGGCTGTGTAGGCCAGGTGCCTCACTCAGTCCCTTTCATGGTGCGGCCAGAGGGGTCATTATCTCGCAGTTTCCTGGCACATCTGATTCCTTAGCATAATATTCTATCATTAAAAGACAACATCTTGACGATGCACTGACAAGCGATTTGACTATTCCGTGAGCCCTTCTCTAGGAAGTTTTTTTATTCCCAGGATGGGCCAAGAAACAGGAGTTGAGAAATGACTTGGTGAAGTGAAAGACAGAATCCACTTGTAGCATTTGGGCAATGCTGCATATTTTATGTGATCATTACATTTGTTGTGCATTCCATCATGTGAACAGAAGCTTAAGAGCAACTGTACATCTTGAGATGTTGTACAGGCTAGCACTAAAGAGAAAATGGTGAGCTTACCAGCTGAGCATTTCATGCATCAGTGTCTCCTGCAGGTAGCTGGGGGCCAGAGAGGCCATGAACCTCTGAAGTTCTGAGAAGTTCTTGCCCCTGGGAAAGCTTCAAAGTTGACTCCTCCCACCCCCATGGCTGTGTAATTGCTATGCATTGTAGAAAAATGGGGAAACTATAGAAAAGCATCAGGCAGTAATCAGAATGACCATCCTGAGCCCCAGCACTCTGAGTTTAGCATGAGTGGAAAGCTGATAAACACCCTTCAAGGACACGTGAACACTTGCCCTACAGGACATGGCTTTCTTGGCCATGAAATTGACTCATAATACAGACACTTTTTTTTTTTTAACTTTTTCCTAAATGTATAGCTTATGCTCTTTCTAAAGACATCTTCTTTAGTCTCACATCATGGTTTCTTCCCACCCCAAATGCCATTTTTACAAAGAAAGTATGGAGATAAAAATGCTTCTGTAAGCATGAAAACATGTCTTCCCAAACACTATCTAATGCACGATTCCCATCATTACCAGTCTTTTATTACTAAGTATTTAGTTCTTTTTCTTTTTTTTATGATTTTTAAAAACAAAAAATACAATTATATCATTTCTCTCTTCCCTATCCTCTCTCCAACCTGTCTCTTTCAAATTCATAGCTTATTTCTTAAACATTATTGTTGAATAAATATAAGCAAATAAATATTAAGTGCAGCCTGCATATTAAGTATTTTTAGTGTTGCTTTTATGAATATTCTGACCACGTGGTATTGAATAACCATTTAGGGGTTTTATCCTTGGGAGAGACTAATTCTTTTTCTTAGCAGTCTTTAGGTGTCTGTAGTTCTTCATCTAGGATGGTGGCCCTGTGACATTTCTTCCATTCATGTTGGCATGTCTACTGGTGTTATCATTGTTCATGTCTTGCTTAAACAGCTACATCGTTGAGATTTCATGAGTATATCTTTCCTGCCATATCTAGAAGACATGATATTTCTGATTTTCTGCTATTAAGAAGCCTTGAAGGCATAGTGGTTGTCATATGGACACATCAGTGGCAGTTGGACACCCCATAGTAGGTGTTCTTTGCATTTTGTCTAGTGGTAGTCTATAATGGTCTTCACCTGCTGTGAAATGGAGCCTATTTGATGGGAAATAAAAACTGCACCTATCTGTGGGTATTGGGATAAGTGTTTAGAATATAGTTAGGAGTTACACTGGTTTAGGAAAAGTGGCTTCAGTCAGCTCTCCTCTAAGATCGATGACCTCTCCAGGCTTGCGGTCTTGGCTAGATTTACCAGATACAATTTCCCTCCTGTTGAATAGGACTTCAGTCCAATTAGATAGCTGTTGGTTACCATCAAGACGTAAGTGCCACTACTATACTTTTAGGGCTATGTTATATGCTGACTGTTGCTGCGGTTCACAGGCATCACCACCTGTAGCGGTGGGTAGGACTACTTCATGAGTTTCCTTCCTTGATAGCTTGCACTCTGTCTCTTATTTTAGTATTACAAATAATATTATTCATTGGATTAACCTTCAGATCTTTTATTTCATATCTAGTGATTAGGAGTTAATATTTGCTGGTTTAAGCAAACAGCTATTAGCAGCAGCTTGGTCGCTTTTAGTAGGGATTTTAGGCAGCACTGTAGAGAAGGCCAACCCATGTGTGAGCTTAACAGTGGTCTCAGGCTGTAGCATATATTTAGTTATTTCTGTACATCTTATGCATTTGAGATAATAATTGTATAATTATCTTAACTGATAAATCATCATCATTGATAGCATTGAAATTTTCTTCTGAGATTTGCCAGCTCTATTTCTTTCTTTTTTTTTGCTTGATTTGAATGTATTTTCCTCAGGGATGCTCCTCTCAGAGCACACCTCATCTTTCATTTGTGTTCTGTTTAATCGATGGTGAGAATTCTGCTTTGGTGCCGTGCATTTGCTGTGATTAACTTCCCAGTCATTTCTCATTAGCCCACCACATTGCTAAACAAATAATGTATTCTGTTGAAGAGCCAAGAGCCACTGTCAATTTAGGTATCATCAGCCCCCGCTGTGAAAGCCATTGTATGTATGTCCCCTATATGACAAGGCCGGGATGCAGAAATGACAACTTCATACCGTTGTTAGATACGTCAGCATAGCAGACCTAATCAGGATGCTGCGTCTCTGGGCTCTGTCGATGTATAGCTAGCCAGTGTGTCCATGTGCATTGTGAGTTTGAACTTACAACTGGATACTCATAGTCCTAGCAAATGTCATCCCTACGGAAGGTGTGGTGGACCCAAGACTTGGAAGGCCTGATTTTACCAGTGTCAGTTTTATAGCTTGTCATTTCAGAGGTCAGCCATCACCTAACCTAGTGATATCAGTGTAGATCCAAATACTCCACATGTGTCTTTTCAGTCTGAACTGGACATCGATGGTGATAGTTGTGCCCCCTTTTTTGCTTGTACTATGACCAGGAAGAGGACTGAGAATAGCCTCTAGGCTGCCTGTGCACTCTGAGATCTTAGAAAGCTTTTCTGTGTTCATAAGCTATTCTAATTCTTTTGGAAGATTTGCTGGGTACATAGGTGACATTTCTCAATAGGTTAGGCCTGATCTTCTTTCTCAGATCCTGGGGGTCTGTGGCACATATAAATTATATATTATACAGATTTAGTTATACACATACTCTGTATGTGTACCTGCATTTTTCCTCATGAGCATCACTTCAAGGAATCCCATATTATTAGTTAAAAGTTCTTTTTAAGTCTTTAGAACAAAACAACTTTACTTGGTCAGCATAGCTCGCTCGGCTTCATGAGCTTTTTCCTGGTGGTTTCTGAGTTTTTCACTTTGCTTTTATTTGGTTTGAGATTTATCATCTTGCCTTTCACACACAGTTCCAAATAAACCAGTCACCAGAAATAATGTCGTTAGGTTCAGATGAACATATGGACTTGGGAGATTGCTCACAGTGTGGTGACACAGCTTTCTGGGTTCTTTGTCACTTTCTCTTCCACAGGCCTGGTGTGTATAGCAGCAGGGGTTACAGGCTAGAATCTTTGGCAACCTTCCGCATACTGTCTCAGAAAAAAAGACAATTTGTGATGGCAGTCCTAGCCTGTGTGCTTTTCAGCCTGTTTTTACCAAGTCTTTCAATCAAGCTGAGCATTGTGGACCACATATGAGCCACATGGGGTGGAACTATGAGCCAGCCAGGTCTCTGCCAGTCACTTACTCCCTTACTTTGCTAAGGACTTTACACCATTCCTTTACTGTCACAGACGGAAACTCATAGATTTTTAGTCATTTTCCTTTTATGAAAATATTTTAAGGGTCTAGTTAATTTATCTCATACTGTGTATTCAGTCAGTTAATATATAAAAATATGCTGTGAGCTTTGTAAATGGTGGTTTGTCAGCTACCAGCGTCATTGTTTTTTATTTTATTTATTGATTCTGTTCCTTGAGATAACATCTTCCTATGTGGTCTAAATTGGCCTTGAAGTTATGATTGTCTAGCTTCAGCCTTTGGAATCCTAGGATCAGGTCCCAGGCTTGTGTCCTCAAGCCTGGCTCTTCCTTTTGCCCATGTTTCATCAAAGATGTTGGGAGTACTCAGTTCGTACTTCCTAATCTGGTGAGTACTGGGAAGGTCACAGTCATTTTTTTTACTGCAGTGGTTTGACATTAACTGAGGAAGATCCTCACAGTTGCTTCAGAGTGTGGGTAGGTGGTGGAGATGCTTTGCAGAGTAGACTCTTACTACAGATAGCTCTCATGGGGTAGGACTTTGAACGATTCCGTCTTCCACAGTGCTTCTTTGAGAGATGTACGGAGTGACTGCCATTTGTTGGCGGCCTTGTTCCTGTCAGTTATCCGAGCTGTCAAGGGCAGGGAGGGGCATGAGTTAGTTCTATGTTCACACCATTGATTTTAAGTAGACCATTCAGTTTGCTTTCTGAAAAAAATCTGTGACAATTGTCTTGGAAAACAGAGATGCTAAAGAAGCTAAGCAACATGTCCATACAGAGTTATGCTGTGTTATAAATTAAGCAGTGTTCAGCATAGCTTAAGAGAAATGAGATTGCCTTTCATGATTGGAAAAATGAACATGTTTCTTTAGGCTATCATTGAGCCAAACAATGTAATTTCATGAGCAAAGTACATACAGTTGAACAAGCTACTCTGGCTGGTAGTTATTGCTTAGAAGTATGAAATGTTCTAAAATGGCCACTACCGTGAGCCGTCAGTGCTCTGATGCCCCATAGTTCCTCGGCCTTGGTGAAAAGCGGTCATTTGTCTCTGCTTCCGATATGACATCCCCACTGATGTGGCTTGTGCCTAAATGTAATTTCTGACTTTCACTGGGGGGTAGGGTCAAAAGGCTCTTGACATCCAACCGCCCAGAGCTTTCTGCTGGGCTCTGCCGGAAAAGCCACATGCTGTAAGTGTGCTGAGAAAATAATTGAGATGTGTCCATGGGGAATTAAGATCCAGACTGTTCAGAGGCCACGTCGGAGCTTGCAGAAGGACTTTAGTCCAAATGTAAGGCTATGAGTGGGGCAACAGACAAATCTACGTCAAGGGCAAGATTGGACACAGGTCACTGCTGTGCTCAGTCATTGGTAAACATTTCCGTACCCAGCAGCAGCTTCAGACTGCAGTGTTAGTTACCACCTTACTTATGCTGTGCCTTTCAGAGCCTGGACACTTTCTTCACAGTATCCCAGGCTTGGCAGAAATAGTCTTTGTGGTTTCCATTTTGTGAAGCCGGGAAGGGGACAGGTGAAATGGAGCCTCCTCCTTCTGTTATAACAGCTTGACATGTAATAGCTGGAGACAGTAGATGGGTTCATCTAGGGAAGTCACACATTTATATGAGAATTTTTGGTGACTAATTTATTTAAGTAAAGCATTCGAGGAAGCCAGGCGCAGATGCATGCCAGTAAGCCACGCTTCTCAGCTATCTCTTGCTTCTGGGTGGGGATTTGCTACCTTTTCTACATGTTGACCCTTTTTGTAGGATGAATGTTCTGTCCCAGGGACATAGTTTTAATTTTACAGTTTTTTAAGGTAATAATGTCCTTGGAAAGCAATATGAATTTTCAAGAGGCTAGAGTTACCATAATGAACCACTTTGATATGCAAACAATGAACGGTGACATATTTAACTTTTTTTTTTTTTTAAGGGTAAGGACAGGGAAAGAATTGCAAAAATGAACCACTGCAAGTGAATGACCTGTTCTTGGCCTGAAGCTGCTTGGATCCAAGGACAGGGGCTCATGGGAAAGCCGTCTGACTAGTGTGGCTAGCCCCGCAGGCCTGATGAGTGATTCCAAGTGCAGCTCTCCAGTTTATTACTCCTTTGTGTATCATAGCTTTGTTCTACTAAGGACTGTTTTTGTGTGTGTGTGATAAAGAGTGAACTCTGCTTCCGGCAAGCTAAGTGTGCACTTTACAACTAGAATATACTTTTTCCCATGTATTTTTTTACATTTTTATAAGTTTTCTAGTATCATTTGAAATGAATGAGTACTTGCATTGTAAATTGCCTTTTAAAAGTGTCTAATTTGATAGTATCAGTGAAACTGAATTGTAAAATTATTAGTAAGTTTCTAGCACAACATTTGTCCTGTAGGATTTCGTTTTTAGGGGGATGGGGTGTTGAGAGGCAGGGTTTCTCTTTGTAGCCCTGGCTGTTCCAGAACTCACTATGTAGACCAGGCTGGCTTTGAACTCAGATATCCTCCTGCCTCTGCCTCCCAAGTGCTGGGATTAAAGATGTGTACCACCACTGCCCACCTTAGGATTTCTTTTCTTTCTCTCTCTCTCTCTCTTTCTTTCTTTCTTTAAAATGAACTTCTGTTATCTTCCCAAATAGATTTTAATTGAACACTATTGCTGTTCAGAAGTGTATGACCTGCAAAACCTACTATGGCATGGTGCACACAGTAGGTGCTTAACAAATATTAATTTAGTTTAACACAACAAGCATCTATAATTTTTTCTTAGTCCTCAATTTCCCCCTTTTGCATAAAAAATACTTTGAAATAAAGTGAGGCCTATTTATTCTCATTAAAGTACTATAACTATTTATAACAATAGCTTTTATTATTCTAGTAAGCGTTAGCTTTTCTTGTTTGATTAGTAAAATGTTATTTACCTGGAACTAAAAGCCTGGGATTCTATCATAGTCCAAGAATTTGTGTTTAGTGGAGAATGCAATTAGGGGATATACTTAAGGGATTGTTGGTTGGTACAGTGTTCTCTTAGCTCTTAAGCAATTCACATCTCTGAAAAATTTTTTTCCCTTTCTTCTCTCTGGCTGCTGCCCCAGGTCCGTTATTTTGCAAGAGTCTCTGGTGTCCACGACTTTGAGTCTGACAGAGAGTCAATCAGCCTTGAGCGTGAAGCAAGAGTGGTCTCAGAGCTACAGGGCTTTCCCTTCACTTTCATCCAGCCACAGCTCCCAGAATGGCATGGACCTAGGGGACCTTCTTAGCTTGCCGCCGGGCACACCAGTGTCTGGCAACAGCGTCTCTAACTCGTTGCCACCGTACCTTTTCGGCATGGACAATAGCCACTCTCCTTACCCGAGTTCTCGGCACTCCGCAACTAGGTCCCACTCCACCCGCTCCAAGAAGAGAGCGCTGTCCTTGTCCCCACTGTCTGATGGCATCGGGATCGACTTTAATACTATCATCCGTACTTCACCCACATCCTTGGTTGCCTACATCAACGGATCAAGAGCTTCCCCAGCCAACATGTCCCCACAGTCAGAGGTCTATGGGCATTTCCTGGGTGTTCGTGGCAGCTGCATCCCCCAGTCTTGTGCAGTGTCCAGCGGGCAGAAAGGCGTGCTGGTTGCCAGTGGCGGGCATATGCCGCCGGGCTATGGAGAGGATGGTACACTGGAGTACGAACGCATGCAGCAACTGGAGCATGGTGGCCTGCAGTCCGGACCTGTAAACAACATGGTGTTGCAGCCCGGCCTACCTGGCCAGGATGGCCAGACAGCCAACTTGCTCAAAACAGAGCGACTGGAGGAGTTTCCAGTTGCCAGTGCCTTGGACCTGCCCTCCGCGCTGCCTCTCCCTCTTCCCCCGCCTCATGGCCCCCCACCCCCATACCATGCCCATCCACACCTTCATCACCCAGAGCTCCTGCCTCACACCCAATCGCTGTCCCTGGCCCAGGCTGGCCTGGAAGAGGATGGGGAGATGGAAGACTCCGGGGGTAAGCACTGCTGTCGTTGGATAGACTGCAGTGCCCTTTACGACCAGCAGGAGGAACTGGTGAGGCACATCGAGAAGGTCCACATAGACCAGCGCAAGGGGGAGGACTTCACGTGCTTCTGGACCGGCTGCCCTAGACGATACAAGCCTTTCAACGCACGATATAAACTGCTGATCCACATGAGGGTCCACTCTGGGGAGAAGCCCAACAAGTGTACGGTGAGTTGAAGTTTCCGAGGTCCTGGGCCACCTTTCTCGAAGGTCCAGCTTACTTTCATGTATGTCTTTTATCAAAGAGGACAAAGAAGGCAGGTAAGAGTTTCTATTTCTGGGGGATTTGGATGTGTGATGGTCAAGGCACCTGTTAGGCTTCCCGCCTCTTCCTTTAGCTGGTGCAAGGGGGAGGCATCTTGGATAACTGGTGGCTGCTGGTTTCTCTCCAATTCTAGCTCAGGCCACATGCCACCGAGGTAGTGGAGGCCAGTCTGCTTTAGTCTGGGGATTGTGGGAGGGACACACACTTGGTAGTCTCTTGACTACATGGCTGTTCAAGTGCAGGGGACCATTCACTGAGCCACAAGCAAACTTTTGATCTTTTCCAAAGTAAATATTCAGTGTTTGTTTTGTTTCCTTTTTAAACCTCTGAAAATTTAGGTGAGGCTTGGGGTCCAGAGGCCTGATTGACATTTAAGAGAGGAATTCTCCACTTAGGAACTTGACTGTTGGAACTGTTGCAGCATACACCTTCATGCTAGCACATTGTACCTTCTAGGGTTGGAAACTCATTAATGGTTTACAGTTAGCATGGAAAGGCCAAGGGGACACCACAGGAGCAGAGCCTCATGGGATCTCACTTAATTTTGAGGGACGAGGATTTCTGTGGGGAAGTATAAGGCATGGGCTGAGACGATTGTGTGTCTTTGGTGCTGACACACACGGGTCTGCTGTCTCTTCTGCCTTCCTCTCTCCCAACACTGGTCCTAGAACTCTGATTTTGTTTCTTGCTAAACCTGACTGTTTTTTGAAGAATATGATTCTTCAGTGCTTTCACTATCCTTTCACACCTCACAGAAACCCTCCGGCCTTACAGGCAGGGCTTCACTCCCAGGATCACAGAGATAGCTTTGCACAGTCTGAGAGGGCTCACTGAACTCTTGCAATGAAAAGAGAGAAGAACATATGTTTTCTATTAGTCTAGGTGGGCAGGAACAGTTATTCAGAATTAGAACTGAGAATTCTGCGTGCTCCCTCAGAATCGAGAGTTCTGGAGAGCAGCGATAAGCGAAGACTGTAAACCAGATTGGAAAGGAACGGGCTTGACTGTCATCTCTGTAGTAGGCTGTTATATGAAGCGTGTGGGCTGTGTTGGTAATTGACTGTAGATTGCCCGGACTCTGATTCGTGCACAAGCACGCCATGCGGGTGTGACTGGGATGCAGGAGGTAGAGGCACTTTCACTGTGGAGTAGGTATTTCTGAGAGAGCTGTGGGGCTTTCTGGTGGAACGAAATTGTACTTCGAGTCATTGCGTTATGCCCGTGTTGTGATTTTATTTTTCTTAAGAAAAACCTGAAGCATTGTGAGAGTGCCAGGTTCCTGAGTGAAAAGAATAATTACATTGTAGGAGGCCAGAGCGTACTCTGTCAGTAGGGTTCTGTGTTAAATGCCAGCGTGAGACAAGCAGTGGACGGCTGTCCCACTTACTCTGTTTGGAACACAGGGGCCTGTTGCAAGGAGGAGAAACACCCAGTCTCCGAAGGAAAACAGTCCAACCTTGTAGTTCTGACTAACCCTGGCTGAAAATAGTTCACTGGGTTTGGCTTTACTGGAACAAACATTAAAGTTAGGATTATATTAAAAATACTCTCTCTTTCTTTTTTTTGCACTGCAAAATTAATTTTTATGCAAAAGGATTTCCCCATTTTTCACCTCTGGTCCCAGAGTTTTCAAAGACATTTAACTCTGCACAGTTGACTTTTGCTAAAGTGCGCGATGAACATTAAAAATAGAAATAGTTGAGGGAAAGAATAGCTGAGCGCTGAGCATTTGCAGGCCCGCACTGCAGTTCACTGTGCTGTTTGGGATGGGCAGATGAGGTAACTGTGCTCTCCTAGCCTGCCCTCTCCTCATTCATAGCTGGGACATTTGCACAACTTGCATGGTCAATCTAATAGCACAGCGAAGCTAGCATCGCAAACCACTCCCGCGCTGAGTACAAATCCATTCAGACAAAGCAAAGGTTCTTAGCAGTCACTGACGCTCTGCTCCCACCACTGGGAGTGTATGTATTTAACAGGAAGATCTCCACTTTTATATTAACGTACAAATCGTGAACTTTATATCTTCTGAACACTGTTAATGTTGCTACATGTCGTGTGCTTTGCTATGTGAGCCTGTGGACCACTGGCATCTTGCTGTGGAGGTGTGGCAGATGTCTCAAGTTGTAATCTGTGGACAAAAAGACATTGTATTTAAAGGGAATGGGCATCTGCAGTGTGCATCCTCCTGCTTTTTTGCAGAGGGAATTTTCACAAAGGCCTGGGATCCCAGCACACAGAACTTCCAACGAGGAAGTGTTTCATTGCATTGAAATCGGAAGGTAGCTTACTCAAAGAAAGCCAAGAACCGTGCCAGGTAAAATGGCCATGTTCTTTCGGAGAAGTGGTCTTTGTTTTTCGTGGTGGCTACAAAACCTAGGGGTAGTTTGAATTTTAAGACCCAGTCTGTTTTCCTTTTATATCTATGTCTAATTCATATTTTTCATTTCTGGATGACACTCAGACTTAGTCATCGTTCTCACCTACGGGGATTACTTAACCAAGAAATGGTATGATGTTTGGTGACCATGACTGCAAGCACCACTAAGAGCTTTTGGAAATTATGGTAAAAGGAGGGTGTGTCGGGGCTAAGGCCCGGCTTTGCAGTGAGAGACTGCTGTGGCATCCTGCCCTCATGCCAAGTTACCTTTGCTCTGTGGGAGAATGCATTTTATCAATCATTGCTAACATTGTGGGGCTGCAGACTAGCCAGCAACCTGGGTACAGAGCACAGCCAGGGGAAGATTTTGAATTCATGATTTGGTTATATGAAGAAAAGGATGGGTCCCGTTCTCATCCACACAGCTCCAGCTTTCACCAGATTGCATTCTGACTGCTTCTATGGAAAGACAAACTGGCTTCTGTCCTTAAAGTCCTGGTTGCATGGAATGGACAGTTCTAGACAGTAGGGAGGTTTTTGAAAGCAAACGCCTCAATAGGTGGAGAGGCAGATCTCAAATGAGCCAGAACCCAAAATGTACCAAGGTAGTATTTTAAAGTACCCATGTCCATTCATCCATTGTTAACTAAGGTGGTTTCTAGGTGCCCACCAATCTACATTCATTGGTAACTAGGTTTCTAGGTGCCCAGCCATCTACATTCATTGTTAACTAAGGAGGTTTCTAGGTGCCCAGCCATCT
>NW_022196904.1:159789926-159805176 GCF_008632895.1 Mastomys coucha | reverse complement strand
ACTAAGGAGGTTTCTAGGTGCCCAGCCATCTACATTCATTGTTAACTAAGGAGGTTTCTAGGTGCCCACCAATCTACATTCATTGCTAACTAGGTTTCTAAGTACCCACCCATCTATTTCTACCTTGCTTTCAGAAAGGCTTTATCCTGGGTAAATCTTGAGTTGTTGAATGTCGTACATTCCTAAGGGACACTAAGCCAAGTTTTGTTAAGCCTTTCTGAGTGGATGAGATGGCTGATTTTCAATTTAGAGCAAGTCTTAGTGTTGGGATTTGTCTCTCCTTTTTTTCTCCCCCCAAACTACCTCTGTGTTCCTAGGAGAATAACATAAAGCGAATCACATCATCCAAGTATACACACCATTCCTAAAGGTCCCCAGAGTGGTGGTTCCAGAAGAGTGTGTCAGGGGCTTTCCTCCTGCGGAGGTCTCTCAGCTGTTGAGGTAAAGGGTGGCCTGTGCCTAGTAGTGCTTTCCTGGGAGGGAGCAGAAGTGTGTTCTGGATGACGGGAGAAGCAGGGGTCCAGGTTCCCTCAGGACCAGAACCACCTGGCCTCTTTTCCTACACAGTTGAAGGCAGTTGTGCTCGATGGTTAGGAAGCGTTAAAGGAGGAGTCAGAGGCAATGTGGCTTTTGCCACTTAAACGTTTTGCTTATTTTTCCTAGATTAATTTAATCCAATAGCAGAAAAGAATTTTGCAAAACTTGTACCCACCCACAAATTTTCATGAAAATGTCACTGACCAAAGGCAGTTTTAAATTTTGTATGAATTGACTCATTTCTCCACAGGCATTTTCCCTGGCAAAATCCAGTGTATTTGCTTTGGCTTGAATATCAGGCAGTTTGCTTTTTAAGTAACATTGGATTATGAGCACAAGAAAATAAATACAGAGCTGGGGCCATGCCCCCAATGTTCTTTAATGGCCTGGTGTATGGTCACGGGCCAGCTTTGGCCATAAAAGATATTTTTTGAGAGAAAGTTAATCTGCTGTAAACTTTTTCCCCCCTCCACCACCTTTATTTTGTTATTTTTGATAAGATTTGGCATTGATGTGATTTACCATAATTATATGACCAGAGAGGACCTTAGGAAAATATTACTTAACTGTAATTATTATTTAACACATCAAAACCTTTATATAGGCAGCAATGTGTAAATCTGCATAGCACCGAGCACTGATAAGAATATGGAGAATGGTGTGTGTGTGTGTGTGTGTGTGTGTGTGTGTCTGTGTATGTGTTATTTTTTTTCTAGAAAAACAAATTGGTATAACCATCTTGGAAATTTGAAAATGCATAGTAAGTTTGAAAATGTATGTGTCCAACAGAACCGTGTCTAGGTGTCTCCCTTAGAGACAGACTCCTTTATGTTGCAGCATGGAAACCTGGGATGAGATACGTACTCTATATGTGGTTGTATTTATATAAAAGTGTCATTAAGTCTACTTCCACAGACAAGGTAAACCGATTTGCTATGGTTTATTCCTATGTAATACTATGAAAGAGTTTAAGATTAGTGAAATATACTCCCCATGGTAAATTTCACAAAATAAAATTGAGTAAAATGCTACATGCACAATGTGGTGTAATCCAATTTATGTACATTGAAACCCACAAAAGAATTAAAAGGATTTTCAGATAAACAATTATGTGGTCAAGCAAATCCTATGGGCAGGAGAACCAGTAATCTTAGGGTAGTGGATATTTCTAGAGGGGAAAGAAATATGCAGAAATAGGATGTGCGGATTTGCCTCTCGTCTTTCAGAGTCATGGACTAAAGTACAGGAAAACCTTAATTTCTGCCTAGCTTCCTGATGGTGATGCACGTGTTGCAGGGCGGCATAGGTATTCTCTTACTACTACTTGAAATGTTTTACAACCTTGTATTTTTTATCCTTATACAGTAGGGAATCGATTAGCCCACACTCCATACCATTTTTCAGGTGAGAACAAAGCTGAAGAAAATTGATTTTTCCCAAGGTTATTGTTTAGCTGCTCCTCACTTAGGGTCCCTGGGGCAGCGTTTCTAACTTCTCTGACATTGACTTACCTGGAATGCTTTTCAGAGCCCCAGTACCTGGCTTCCACTCCAGAGTCTAGGGTACAGTAGGTCTGGGTAGAGTTCTGGTAGATGGTTCTAATGGGTAGCCATGCCTGAGAACCAGGGCTCTCAAAGATCCTGAGTTCTCACTGTGAGCTCTAGATAGATCAGAGCCTAACAGGTCACTTGGGTTCAAGTGTGGAGAGGCTGTGTTTAGTACTTCGTATATTCTCATTTACATTATTATCTGATAATGACCTGGGTAGACTCAGTGTTTCTCAGAATAACGCCCAGACAGGCCAGAGATGAAGGATCAGAGTGCCCCAGGTAGGGCAGGAGCTTTGCAAACTAGTGTCCTTCATAAACTCACAGGGCTATTGTTCGCTACCAGGAGTTATAGGCAGAGATGAGGCTTCTCCTGAGCCACAGGCATGTCACTGTCATCTTCGTGCCTTCCGGAGTTGACAGGGACACTGGGAAATTGGTCATGTATTTCCCCTTTAAAAAAGGAGAGAGTAGATCCTTTTCAAATACTCTGCTCCAAAACAAAATAAAATGAAACAAAACAAAAAACAAAAACCTATCTTGAAAACAGTTTTGCTATTATGGACATTTCGTAAGAGTTGGTGTGTTAAAAGGAGTACTGGATTTTCCTTTTTGTAAAATCTGCCTGATATGATTAAATAAATAAAATTAACATTAATATCCTCTTTGTCTCTTGAGGCTAAAATGCCACCAGTAAAACATCTGGTAAAGATCAGAGACTGTTACTTCCAAGTCGTTTCCCACAAGGCACTGGTCTGTCAAACATCAGGCACAGACGCAGTGATTTCAAACAGTACAATCAAGTCTCTAGATTTTTATCCAATGATTTTTACATGAGGGAAGTATGAACATACTCATCTATGTATATACTTGGTCAACATAGACGTCACCCTAAACTACAAGTCCCTAAGGAGAGGGGACAGTGAACCCGCCGAAGTTACCATCAGATGAGGGATTGACCACCGTCTTTACGGCGTCTGTCAAATCAGATTTCACATTCCAAGACTGGAAACCTGCCATTTGGTAGTGGTTTAATTTGATTTCTCTGTAGAAAGCATTTAATCCACTTTACCTGAGGGACTAACCTTTCTCGAACTTTGCTCTGAAAATAAATTCATAACAGATCTCAGCAAATGTGTTGAAGAAAATCTTGGTTTAAATTTATTTTCCTGTGATTCTGAGATAATAGAAATAATAAATAATGAGAGTGTCTCTAAGAGGTTAATATTTGAGGATTCATTTTCATTAAACAAAATCATTAACTACTTGATAGTTAATATTCCTTTTAGTTCACATTTATTTTCTGGTTCATCTCTAATTTTATGCCCCGAAATAACATTTTTAAAATTAGAATTATGCAAATCTTTCCACAGATGATTAGATTACTGCAGTGTATGTCAAACCTTTTGAGTTTTGTTCATGTATATTTTCACAAATGTATTTTTTTTCTAGCTCTTCTAGACGGCAACAGTGTGGAAAATTCATTCGCCAATTTATTAGAAAGGTCTTTAGTGACCTTTGGAATATTTTTTAATTACCCCTTTTTTGAGTGGTCATGTTGACATCTTTAAGTCCAGATAGAATTTGATCCTATAGAAT
This sequence comes from Mastomys coucha, assembly GCF_008632895.1. Classification (NCBI taxonomy): domain Eukaryota; kingdom Metazoa; phylum Chordata; class Mammalia; order Rodentia; family Muridae; genus Mastomys; species Mastomys coucha. The sequence goes on along the minus strand of NW_022196904.1, from coordinate 159,801,493 downwards.
AAAAGAACAGGCGCTCGTGCACACGTGGGAGCGCGCGCGCACGCACACACGCGCACGCGCACACACACACACACACACACACACACATTTAAAAGGCAGTCTGTTTGATTTTTTTGGTCTTTCAGAGATCTGTCTTTTAAGTTCTAGACCAAACAACTTGTAAAACATTTTTTTTTCTATGCAGTTAATAGTTCCTGTAGTAATCATTGAATCAAAGCTTCTAGCCGACCATAGGACAATGGATGTGTTAACCCTGGACAGTGTATGTGTGTCCGGCAAACCCAGAGCTAGGGCTGGACATGCCTGACTTCACGTTTAACTAACTGTGGGCAGTCAGGTGGCCTTTTCCTGTATGAATACTGTGGAGCTTAAATAGCTATCATTAGTCATATAGACCTGGATGAGAAAGTGAAGCGACACTTGCCTGCCATTATCTGATAGCACAGTGTTTATATTTTATTTTTTGTGTCCTAGACACAAATGTCAGTAAGGAGAACAGCTAATTCTTTAGGAGAATTTCAGGGACATTTTAAAGACAATTAATTTGAGAAATGACTTGGAAGCTGGAAAATAAGAAAACTGGGCAGTGTGCCGAGTAATGGGTCTTGGTCCTATTTCATTGGACTATTATTGTAGCCAGGTACCGAAACCTTGCTTCGTGTAACATCTGTACTCGTTGAGTATTCCTTTCTTACATGATCATTGAATGCAAATTATTAAGTATACCATACCCTGGGAGTCAGATAAATACATGAGATATTCTCTTCTGGAATTCACAGCCTAGGGATGACCCACAAGTACATGTCAAATACAAAACAGGGGGCTGTGAATGAAGCTTTCCTTGGGAAGTCGGGAGAGGCTTCGGGCTCTGCATGCAGAGACCCGACTGTCTTTCTAAATGGAGGCTGGCGTCTTGAAAGGAGAGTCAGTATCCTGGAGAGAAAGAAAGGAGGCCATTCGAGTGGAGGGGCCACAATATCCCATTAGAAGAAGTGACCTCTAAAGAGTTGGATAGATCTAGATACTGGGTAAGAGTGGAGTGGAAGGATGTAAGGACCCCAAAGGACATCTAGTGTCCAGTCAAGACATTACTAAAAGTTGGACAATGACAAGCCCAGATAGTATAAATGGAAATCTAGTTAATAAAAGCAAAACCCATAGGCCCTGTCTGCACCGGGAAAGCAGCATTGTGTTTCTGCATGGGAAACGAACCATTGATTGACTCCAGCCACTTCCACTGTCTCTTAGGTTTACCATTTAATTCTTTACTGCAGTGAGCCTGTGAGCTGGGTAAATGGCTTAGTTGACACTTTCTACACAAATTTGAGGGGCTAGTGGAGGGGTTTTGGAGTACTCACATAAACTCCTGGGTGTGGTGGTGTACTTCATTAATCTAAGCACCCAGGGGAAAAGACACAGCGGAATTCCTGCTTCTCATCCTGATCTCCAGATTCAGTGAGCAAGACCCTGTTTTTAAAACTAAGAGAGAACTGAGGAAGACACGTCATGTCTAACTCTGGCCTACACGTGCACATGCACAAATGTGCACAGCACACCACCTTCATGTATGTGTGTGTGTGTGTGTGTGTGTGTGTGTGTGTGTATACACAGTGTATCTGTTGGTGATTGTTTTTCCTTGCCGCCAGGGAGCCACGTGAATGGGGACAAGCAAAAACTAGTCTGCTGTGGACTTTAAAGATAAACAGTTAAAAATCTGGGCAGGGCTAGAGAAGGAGACCACGACAGTTTAATCAATTATGTAAAATGATTAACATGTGGACAGAGGCCATGTACATTATCCTGTGCATGAGTAGCTTTCCTTTAGTTAAATATTTCCTTTAATAATCTGTAAAGAGACTGAAGCACTGTTAAACAAAGCTGTGGCCTGGTGCTCATTATGCTGAGCTCATCAGCCTCTTAGACTTTTTCACATACTGCTGAGGTTCATTTTGGATGTTTTTTTTTTTTCCAGCTCACACTAATTAATAGGGAACAGAGCTAAACGCTTAAGATGTTTAGTGGGAAGGGAAAAAAGGAAATCAATTATTCTAGATACAACTCTCTTTTCCTAGTGAGCCTTTCGGGCCCTGGGACCACAGGTGACCACAGCCTTCTGTAGATTTCTTCCTGGGGCTGCTCTGGCTGCGTTTTCCTTCTTGGTTGGATTACCCAAGGCCAGGCTATTTGCCTAGGGCACGTTGCATGCATCGGGAGTGCTCCCTGTGTGTCATGCGAGTGCTCCTGGATCCTTACTTTTAAAAGTAAGGCAGCATCTCGGGCTTGTCATTCAGAACAGTTTCTTCTATGTTATAGAATGTTTGATTGATGGCATTTCTCTGGGAACCCGGACTGCTGAGTTTGCCCTCCAGAAGAAACTCTGCTATGCTGAGTTCTTCTTGGCCACGCCCTCCTCAGTCCATTCCCTGTCAGTATGCAGCTTGTCAGGAAAAGGTTAGATGACACTAACTAGACTGGCGTTTGAGGGAAGTTGTGGAGAAGGGGAAATGGAGGACTCCACTGTGTTAAAAAAAAATCTAAAGTAGGAATGTGCTTCCATTTCATGCAGGGTGGCTCCCTCTGAGGGAGGCTCTAAGCCATTTTGAGGCCCCTCTTACTGGGTCCTGTGTTTGCCGTCCACACAGAGTTGAGGCTTACTTCGGGAAGTATTGAAAAGATAAATCCATGCACAGAACAGCCAGTGTCCGAGAAAAGTTTCAGAGTGTTGGCCTTCCGAGAGGGAGCTGAGTTTTGACCAGGAGGGAAGGACACACTAACCCTCTCCCTTCAACCTAAAATTCCCCCAGGGAGTTGGAGGAGAAAGAAAACGATTGTGCTACGAGCTGTTAGGTTAATTTAATCCTCACGGCACTTCTTAAAAATAACTGGTGGGTCTTGAGACTTGAATCTGTTGCTCCTACGATGCACCCATTTACTGTGTACCTAGGTCCTACCATAGTTCAATAATTAATACGTAACAAACCTCAACAGACATGCACGCACGCACGCACACAAACCACATGAAACTTAGCTGCTAAATACATTGAGGTTCATTGCTCTGTTATTTCTACTTGTGTAAATACTTAGCATTTCCCACAATAAAGTATTAAAGATCAGTAAACTATTTTGACCTAACTTTTGGAATGAAGACTTTGTTCTCTTCACCTTCCACAGGGTAGCAGCATTCTTGCTTTTTTTTTTTTTTCCCTTCTTCCTGGGTAAGCTATGAAAGAGAATTGGCCAGTTTCCCAGTGTTTTGGACAGTTTCTGAAATCACCTTGTTTAAGAATGAGATGAGGGCTGGGCGTGGTCAAGTACAGGTCTGCCATCCTGGTACTTGTGAGGCTGCTTCAGGAGCGTGGGGAGTTTGAGGCCAGCTCGGGATAAGTAATGGGGGAGAGGAGAGGAGAGATGTGCATCACACTTAGGCAGTGATGTGAAAAGGAGATTTTAATGATGATGATTAGCAACTGCCTGTCAGAGTGATGGGTTTCAGCCTTCATATCATTGGGCAAAACTCAGGCACATGGTGTACAACAAACAACTGCAAGGGAAGCTGGGAGTGCCATCTCCCTGTGGACTCAGAAGAAAACCTGGGAGTATTGATGAAGGTATCAGTTCATGGAGCCAAAGCACCCCTCATTTCCTCTCCCTGTGCCGGCCTTTTCTGACCTCTTGAAGAGAAGAGCTGCTTTCATCATTTTTACTCTCCGAATCTGAGTTTCCTGTGAGGGTACTGGCCACACCTCCTCAGAGTGGCTGGTTGGTTTGTGTTTAAGGGAACTTTTATCAGTGATAGCCTTGAAATTTTCCTTTTCAATTGGCTAAGTCTTTCCCAGCCCAACCATCTTTTCCCCATTTTTACTTTTCCAAAGATTCCATTGGCATACAATCACCACCGCTGGGAAACTCCTTATCTCAAATGGATTACTCAGTTTCTCCCCACCTTATCCAAATTACATGTTCTGGGTGCATGATTTGTGGTTGATCGCCGTCTTCTAACCCCTGAGGCTGTGGTGTTTTCCTGTCCCACAGGCTCTTACCCTCTAGGAATATCTGGTCATTATCGAGGGCAAGGTCACAGATGAATCACTAAGACGTTCACCGTCCTGCAAAGTAATTTGGGTGTTGCAGCTACTTTGCCAAGGCCCTGAAACACAGCATTTCCCATCTGTCCATAAAGTAGCCTGTTTGATATACACAGTGTGGTCATAAATGGTCTTATGTTCTCTGAACGCTTGCTTTCAGTCATGAACTGGCACATACTCAAGGAAAGAATGGCCGTGTACCTCTCTGGTCACTTTGGTTCATTTCCATCAATGTATTCAAACAAAAAGAAATTGCCTGACTCTTTATGATATGTCCTTTAGTGTGTTTAAACTTGCAAAATTATCCCTACAGATGACAAGTTGTAAACATCATGCAAAACCACAGCCCCGGTTCAAGGCCTAGCTCAGTGTTCCGCTGACATTCACCCTTCTTAGAAATGTTTAAAGTGTTTTAGGAAAACAGAGCTAGGCAAACAGGCTTATCAGCAATAAAAAAAAAATCATTGATTCTAATTAAGAGGCGTCACATATGCAGAAACAAAGCTGCTTTTGTGTGTTGGAAAGCCGACCTGCTCTCTCAGATGCATGGAGTGTTTTCCAGTGGCTTTAGATAATCATGCTGACAAAGTTTCAGGGCCCTGACCTTTTGGCCCATCTCAAGTGATTCAGCTGTACTTGTCGAAACTTGTCTAAGGTGTTAGTGGGAGGTGTGCTGGATACTGTTGTTGTAAAAGCGCTGTAGTGGCAAAACAAGCTCTGTTTCTGAAAGCCCAGAGCTGCATCTTTAACAGAGGTTGGAAGCACTGGCATTCTTGGGGCAAAGTCTGAGTATATTGAAGCTGTTTCCTCCTGGTAGCAAGCGTTTCCCATAGCAGCCTAGTGGACTGACCCACTGCTCGTGAGGACTCCAGCGTCTCCGGCTGTCTGGGTCAGCCTGATCCTGTCCCATTGTATGTTCCTGGAAGGTCGCATTTAGATTGTGACCCTGATTTTATGCTGTGTCCACAGAATGGGGTCTTTATGATGGAACCAGTCAAGGAAGGCACTGTACAATCTGAGCAAATAATGGAGAAATCACTCTAATTGCTTACTCGATTGAGGTGCTAAATCAAAATCAACAACTGTGCCACCCGTACTTTCCTTGAATTCAGAACTTAAGAAAAAAAATGAATTTCTAGACCATAGGGTCAAGAACATAGATCTTGGTGAATCAATGGGCAATTTAGTTCTGAATTAAGAGTACATATTGACCATTTGTACTGTCAATGATTTATTTTCAAAGAGTTCCATAAAAGGCATTTCTAGTTGCCTGATTGTATATTTCCTCCAAAGATTGCCTTGCTAATTACCATCAGTGAGTAATAGGATTGCCAAAAAAAAAAAAAAAAAAAAAAAAAAAAAAAAAAAAAATCATTGTATCCCAAAGGAATGGTACAGCCAAGTGTCTTGATGGGCTCCTGCTATACTTATCAAACAGCTGTGCCTGGGAGTGAAATTCTGAAGTTAGATTCTCTCTTAACTGAGATTAGAATAGGCTTAATTGAAGGTGTCTGTACTGGGGTCCAGTTTCAAACTCTTAAATACAGAATTCATGCATTTCTTATACAGAACAAAGCATTCTACTGACCATCACTAAATCACGTTGTTTTGTTTCCTCCTTCACTTTTACAAAAGCAAGTGCGATCCACAGTTCAGAAGCATAGAGGAAACACAAAGAAAACTGTAATGATGTGAAAAAAAGGAAAGAGGACTTGTATAATTGCTTCAGTTAAGTATCTTAAATATTTAAATATCTGGTTTACGTAATGGCGAGTTGTTCATCTAATTATAGGTCTGCATGCCCTCCATGGTCTCAGAAAGTGACCCTTAGATGCAAAACAGAATAAAGACTCTGCTCATTGTCTGCTTCACTCATGCGTGGAGCAAGCGTTTCTGCCAGTCACTGAGCAGCGGGAATAGAATGGGCAGAATGGAGCCAACCCCAAGTTCTCTGTCTTCCTTGAACTTACCCTCTGAAGAGAAAGGTAGTGAGCAACATAGATATAAAGAGAGCACAATACCGTGTTGAGGGGTGGGATTTTGGCTTGTGTGTTTTAGATACATGAAGGAGTGGCCTGAAAAGATTGAGCAAAGGAAAGAGAAGATGGAGTTAGAGGAACCCTGAGGCCTGGACTGTTTAGGGCCTTGCAGAGCCCAGTAAGGATGGCTTTGGGTGGAAGAATGATAGGATCTGATTTGTCCTGGAATCCCTGAGTACTGTGTAGAGGGTAGATTGGGAACAAAGGAGCAAAATTGGGGGTTCAAACCTTCAGGAGTGGGGTTACAGCAGTAGCCTTCAGTCTGATTGTCTTACTTATGTCTAATAGTAGAAATTGGGAGAAAGCTGAACATATGGCTAGATATGACAGCATTTCCCAAAGGTTGGCCATGGGCTGTGGGAGCTGGAAATACTGGAGGAATCTTAGCTTTAGCTTATGTGTCTGGAAGCCTGGACATTCCTTTTAACTGACGTGGAGATGGTTCGGGTAGAGTTGTGAAGGATGCAGTTTGGGTTTGGACTTGTCAAGGGAGCCATTTAGACATTTAGGTGGTGAGTCTGGACACCAGTAAAGTCTTAGCTGGCATGTTGTGGGAGCTGCCTGTGTATAGTTAGCATTTTAAGTTAGGAGATTGACGGAACTAATTTCTAGGGAGTTAAGAAGCAGAGTGATGATAAACTTGTCTCTGTTCTGATTTCTGTAGCAGGCTCTGTGAAAGAGAAAGGCATCAGGAGAGAAGGGAATCCCTCATTCCCACATACCTTGTAGCTGCTTTGCCCAGGACGGTTGCGGTTCCCTAATCCCCACCTTGTCTCTGAATGCATCTAGGAGAGTTTTGAGGGGTGAATGAGGGCAAAGGAGTTTGGAATGAAGAGGGTATTCTAAGTTAGTCATGGAAATACCCGCCTTTGTGCTTTTAGACCAGGAGGCCCACAAAGCAAGGGTGCATATGCTAAGAAAAGAATTCATCATGGTCATCAGCTCTTGGAATTGGAGGGCATATGGCTTGGTTCCTCTGGCAGCACATACTGTATAAGCCTACTGAAAAGCAGAAATACCTCATGCTGGCATCAGAATGGCAAGGAATCCAGAAACGTACGTGTTGCGGGCATTTTGAACAGGTTTTTTTTTTTTTTTTAAATCTTCCCGAGAATTAAATCCCAGGATGATGTGTTTTAATAAATTAATCATGGTGAATTTTATGCTGTCGTGTTCTAGAATGGGTGTTCTCCTTTATCTTACTGGCTTGTCTTCCAGAGGGCATACCGAGGAGGGTCCATTTAGGACACACTATTATCAGGGTCACAGTCTAAGTATTGAGTAAGGACTTTTGTGTTGCCTTTCATAGAGAAGCCCTGTGGACCTGAGAAAATTATATTAGTTTTAAGATCATCTAATTTTGTTTCTTCTCACTATGGACGCAGCTTAATGAGAACTCTTTTGTGTACCATGTGTTGGATTTGTTTACTGTGGAATATGACAGCGAGAGAACAAGACCTTACATTCCTGCTTTTCAGAAGTTTATGATGTGCTTGTGTATGGCAATAAATGTGGCTGGCTCCAGCTGGATGCCTCTTTTGTTTGATTGTTATGTCATGTCTACATCCAAAGAAAGGCTAAAGCTCTTGCGTTTCTTTTTATATTTATTTTCCCCTTGTGCTTCCTCCCCATCTCACTCCACCTTCTCAGCACCAACTCATTCTTTTGTCTTTTCTCTCTGTGCAAAGCTCTTGAGAGGATAGCACAGAGAAAAACGGAGGTTGCAGAAGTACTTAAGAGCACTGTTTCCCATTGGGGGCTGTGAAGAAAAGCATATTCGGTGCTTCAGGATGGTGGCGAACAGTTTTAAGTTTATATTGTAGGAAGTTTAGGTGTATGTGGGGACTGCTTTACACTTTTTTTATGGTAGATGATCCAACTCGGTGGGTCAGGGCATCATAAGCACAGGACTACTGATTTGGGATGTTTAGACTGGTTAATTTCTGTTGGGAGGGGGCAGGCTTGGGTTTAGAGAATGTCTAGCTCCATCTCTTATATCTGTCCACTAGATAACCTGCTACAACAGATGCCACCTAAGTATGTATATAGGTGTTTCTGTATGTTGGTGAGATATGTGGCTTCCTGTTGAAAGCACTCTATCAGGGAAGACTGAGTCAGACAGATGTACTCACGTGGAGACAGACCTGTTACTCGGAGATCCCACCCAGTACCTGAAATGCAAAATACTTGGCTTAAAAACAACAACAACAACAACAACAATCTCCCTTGACTGTGAAATGATAACTCCCCTAGTTCCTCGACTCATTGACCAGGACCTCTACAACATCGGATGGCTAGCTGCAGGAAATAATTGTTTATCCTGCCAGGCGTGGGGAAGAAAGACGCTGTACGCTATTCAAGCACCAGTTGACAGCGCTCTTTCCTTTTCATAGGAAGTGCAGAAGTCAGTGGAGGCTTGGCTCCCGTCCTGGAACAATGACCATATCTAGAATCATCCTTTTTTTCTTTCTTTTTTATAGTGTGAGGGTTGAACTCATGACATTAGTTATATTATACAGGTACTTGGCTGTTGAGATTCACCCTCAGACATAGAGCTTGTTTCTGGGGGTGCTCACAAGGCATAAAATAGCACAATATTTGAAAGCCAGCACATTGTATCCTTAGATGACAACATTTACTATCAATTATTACCAGCTTTTGAACATTCATTTTGAACCATAATTTACAGAACATGTACTGAACTTAGATACCCAACTTTTCAAGTTGACTGCGTGTGTCTGTGATTGCCCTGTCTCTTGGTTCTGGAAATGAAGGGCCCCAGTTCATGGTTCCTTCTGGAGCAACTCAGGGTTCCACTTTTGGTTCCCATGACCATCCTGCGTGTAAGGAATGGTTCATTAGTTGGGAAGGGTTTTTGCTCTACTGTGATCCAACTCTACTCAGAAAAGCTAAACAGGGCTTTCAGTCTACCACCACGTCATAGCTACTAGTTCTTGCAAAGTTAAACACTTAAAAAAAAAATCAAGTGGAGTGTAAGCAATTTAACAAGCGGCTTTCCAGATCATGCTCAGAAACATAGTAGCAAAATTATCAGTAATTACATTTGTTATACTTGTGATAATGATTCCTAATAAGAACTTCTAACTTCAACGATTGTTTAGTTACCTCCACACAGCCGACTCCAGGTAAGACTGGGTTTTGAGACACTTAGTGGTCGCCGGGCACATTGACACACAAGAGCTGCTTTATAAAGCTTATACAGAACAAGAAACATCCTACTCTCCCATGGCATACGAGAATTAAGTGACAATAGCTGTTTCAGGACCTTGGCTTTGAACAGGAAAGTAAAAACAGTGTTTGTGGTCTGAGACAGACGGCAGGGCAGCTCTGTTCTGCCGAGACAGTACCATCCTCCATGTCTTAGGTATATGGCCCAGGCCTAGGCACGCAATCCCCACATTCTCACAATGGCCCTTGGAGTCAAGGAAGCTGGTGGGAAGTTTGTTTTCATTTTAAAATTCAGGAGCAGCTCCTGGGATATTTTTCCCGCAAAGTTAGCAGCTAGAAAGTATTGGGCTATGAACCAGGACCCAGGGCTGTATTTTTCAACCAGCATCTTTTTCAGACAACCTCCCATAAAGTTACAGTGAGGCACATTCGCTGCATTGTGTTCGCAGCTGCTTCTAACATCACCATTCCAGCTCCTCCCCTCCCACCCCAGGCCTACTATATTGCCTGGATTTAAGGGAAGCATTTATTTTGCATTCCCACTGGTGGTGTGAACTAGAGGGCCCTGCAAGGGGCACAGCTCCCAGGACTCATGGAGCTCCATCCTAGGGGGACAGTTTTGTTGCTAGTGCTGAGTAAAACGACTCTCTGTGCCGGAAACTCACAGGACCTGGCCCCACCTCAAACGCTATATAACTTTTTACTGCCGCTTATAGAAATAGCTGAGCAGCCCTGCTAAAGGCATAAGAAAGGTTTCCTCCGGCTTTACAGCCTTGGCTAAGGGAAGACCTCAACAGAGTCATTTCATCTTGTTTATAGCAATGGGGCCATGGGACCATGTCCTCTTTTGAGTTGGTTTACTGTAGAAGAATTCATTTATACCCAAGAAAATCCTTATACATCCCTGGATTGTATTGCCAACTAGTATTAGAAGTGTAGTTGTTTTTTTTTTTTTTTTAATTTTTTTATTTTTTACATTCTCTAGTTATGTAGGTTTTTTTTTTTTTGAACAATACTTTTGTTGTTATCGCATACTTTCATTAAACATGGAACCAGGACAGAATTCTCTGCTATACTGGCTCATGTTCCCGTAAGTATCTGTCTTCTTGCCACAGGTGATTAGTTTTGTCCCTTCAGAGTTCATGTGAGAAGGTGTAGTTAGTGATTAGGATAGTGTATGGGGTGTAGCCTTTCAGCCCACCAGGGAACGAGCCTGATTAAAACTGAACAGGTGTGAGCTGCTGGTGTGAGCCCTGTCTTCTCATGCAGCCCCATCCCCTCTGAACCCTGTCTCCGAAACTCTGTTACCAATATGGACCAGAAGGAAAGTTCCATAAAATGATACCAAGGCTTTTCACCAATCTTATTTCTTCAAAACATTCTTCTGATGTGTATAATTTAATTCTTGCCAATTCCAATATAGAAGGCAGAGTGAGCAGTTCGATTGTTCCTACTTTACAGACTGATAAACTGAGGCTCAGCAAATTTATATGAGGAGATTGTTTAAGTTATAAAATTGTGAGTATTTGATGCTGTGCTGTAAATAATGTTACCATTTTCACTCAAAAAATTGAGGAATTTAAATGTGTAAATGAAATGTAAGCAGTTTAAATTTCCTGTGAAGTAAGACTAATATATCAATATAATGCTGACCTCATTTTACATTTCTTTTTGCGTGTTTTTATAGGGAATATTTTATGTCCTACAAGATATAAACCAAAACCAATTAAATTTTAAAACAGGACTTAGAAAGTCAAACTCCATCATTTGCTGGGATTCTGTTGCTAAGTTGAATTGTGTATCTTCCAAAAGATACAGTGAGGTCCTCACTCCCAGTACCTCATAATGTCACATTTTGGAACAGGGTTGTTTTTTTCAAATAGAATCAGATTAAAATGAGTTCACTATTATAGCCTTTAATCCTGTACAACGTATATCTTAAAAAAGTAGCAGCAGTGGGTTGCAGAGATAGGTGTGCCCTGGGACAGTGACGTGGAGAGAAGGAGACAGCTTGACCAAGTGAAGATGAAGGCAGAGAAGTGCCTGTCGACCAAAGATGGCCAGAAACACTGGTCATGGTGCTTCGCATTGCCTGACAGCGGGACAGAAATGCACTGTTGGAAGCCAGAGGCACTGAACTAGTTTTCCCCTCCACATCCATGCCTTTAATTTGGGCTTTGACTCTGCAGAACTGCAATGCAGTACATTTTCTTATTTTGAGCTCATTCAGCGTGTGAAGCTTTGCAGAGCACTA
>NW_022196904.1:159773742-159789916 GCF_008632895.1 Mastomys coucha | reverse complement strand
GTGGATGCCTGAAGCGTTGTGGACAGAACCAACATCTGTTCATCCTATGCTTATCCCTATAAACACGTCCCGAGGGTAAATTTTATTTCATACATTAAGTATAGTAAGGAATTAATGAAGACACACACTAAAAGAGAGCAGTTCAAAGAATAAAATGTAATAAAAGTGATATGAACATTCTCTCTTTCTCAGAAAGAGAACTGTGTCCAAAAGAGAGCTATTGAACTCTTCCTATTTCACTGTAACAGTGTGAGATGACCAGTGTATGTCCGATGAAAAAGAGGAAGATGGTGTAAGCATTGTGCCCTCGTGGTAGGCTATCGCTGGTCCTAGAGTCTCTCAGAAGAAGCATGCCTGAGCTAGGCTCACCCCCATTGACTGCAATGTCTGAAGCTGTGGGGCGTGGAACCATGGAAGTGGGAGACTGCTCTTTTAGCTCCACCCCGGGGTCTCCTAGCCTTTCCCCATCACTCAGGTGCTGTGTCTGCTTTCATTTTCATCCTTGTGACAACAGAAGCAGTATTGCAGGGTCCTGCCTTAGTCTCAAAGGCAGCAGAACCCACTGAGATGCTCTCGGAGGAGAAGGAAGTGATCAGATATAGTTAAATGCTGGGTTGTCGTGCAGAACATGGATCTAGCAAACACAGTGAAAACCAAATCAGAGCCCAGCGCTGGTCCATCAGATCGATAGCATGACATAGGATTTAGCAACCAGAACCTTCACTTGTCCCTTTGTGCCCCAGATGTTAGGACAGTGACATCTGTACATCTTTCCTAAGACTGTGGGTCAGAGTGGGTTGAGCTAACATCTACTGGGACAAGTTCTGATCTGCAGAACATCAGGGGTTCAGGTGGTTTTCAAGTGTATGTTCTGGAAAGTCAGCTCCTGCAAACTTGTGGGCTAGCACATTCTGACCTGGGCATATGAGTTTTACATGGGAGTTTTCCAGAGCTTTTGGCAATGTATGAGTGCTAATCTGGGGGACATGAGTGGGTGAGCTTACAGGAAAATGGATTCATAAAGCTGTCTGTATTTAAGTCATGATCCCTGGAATTTTGTATCCAAACTTTGATTGTAACTCTTAACTATACAAAGACAAGAAAAAGATGAAGGTGAATGCTTCAGCAATTGGTGGGAGAGTATATTTAAATAAATTGAGAGAACAGATTGGATTTAGAGCCATGGGAAAATTCTACAGCCCTGTTGTACAACTTTCCATTGGAAGGAGGGAGGTCTCAGTTCCCATGCATTTACTCTCAGGGGGATTTGTTTACTGGGTTCAGCAGCCAGTTGGGCTGTGTGTGGGTTGCTTCATGCAGGGGTGAGGGTTGGTTGATGTGGTGATGTGTTAGATGTCTGTCATACTGTGTATTGATCTTGCTCATGGAGAGCATTAGTGGTGTTCATTCTCTGTCTTTCATCTTCCATTCCTCCATTCATTATTCCCAGTGACTCCTCCTTGTCCCTGTTAGTCATTCTTGTCATAGAGGGACAGGTCATTAGGAGTATCCCAAGGTCAGTGAAATAGCGTGGCTCAGTGAAATAGCGTTACTGCAGTTTTAAAGGCAATCATTACCCAGACTTGCATAAAGGAAATAGCATCGGAATAAGAATGCATTCTGTGTTTTGAGTGTGGGGTCCTCCTTAGCATCAGTGAGAAGCAGAAGTCTGAGAGAATGGCGTTTGTTTTTATGTTCGTGTTTCTGACCTGAAGATGCTGATCTTTAATTATTCAGAGCCCCCTTGGGTGGCAGAATCCATGGGCCTTTCAAGTGTGGTGCCGAGACCTTGCTTTTCAAGAGTTAGGAACTATTCCTGACATATACAAACCAGTAAGGATGATACAGCACACAGTCAAGTAAGCCCCCGGAACAGAAGGGAGTTCAGGAATGACTTCTACATAAAAGCCTTACAGCTTGAAAGTGTGTGTCACCCTCAACTCAGCAGTCAGCCTGGTTGCTGTGATTTAGTGTGTGCTGTGACCAGGCCCCATTGGGTTCTTGGGACACTGTCCCCATAAAATCCTCATGTTGACCACAGTCAGTACACAAAGAGAAAATCATATTGATGACATCGATCATGGTGCTTACTTCACACTCACTAACAGCAGCATAGTACACACTTATGGCAAATGCTTCTGTCAGAAATCCCGCTATAAAGGGGAAGCTAGTGGAGGTGGCCATACAATATGCCTCTTCCTCTACCTGCCTTCTGTGGAGTATGAAGATACGAGCTCAGTAGAGAACCAGAACAGAACATCAGCCCACTCCCGTTCAGGCTCAGGGTTTCCTGGAGACCCAAATTTCCCCTCTTCCTTCTTCCAGGACAGATGTCTTATCAACATGACTGTCTTCGCTCAACAGGCCCACCCATCTCTCAGTTCTGGAAGAACTTTACCTTTAGTCTCTTAAATTCTGGAAGAGACCCACCTCTATCCAAGCAGCATCAGATGGCAGGAAATTCGATAGGATGCCCCTGCCTCTTAACAATTTGGAAAGGTGTACTTTCCAAACCCGGAGGGTTTGTGGAGACAGTTTTAAGAAGTCTTTCAATAGGGTGGGCAGGGTCTTCTCTCTAACTTACTCCACTCTTTGTTTCATTGTCTAGGTTAGTCCACAAGCTCTCTTGCTCCCCTCATCCCCACAGCTTATTCTTAGAAGAGTAGATCATATCACATACAACTTTTCTAAACTTGGGGAGGGAAGAACCCTTCTCCGTAAATAACAGCAGAGAAAAGGTGATTTTTAGCTTAACCTCATTCACCAACTTTAAATAAGAGTCTATTTCCCGAGTCAAGCCCCACTGTTCAAAAATTGTTACTGAATTAAAGAAAGGGCCATTGAGAACTCCAGTCCCAGAATTATTCATAGAATGAATGTGTTAACTTCTGTATGTGTATGAGTTAACAATACAAATGGCCTTTCAGTTGAGACTATTTTTGGACTAGGTGTGGGAGTGATTCCGTCTATGTCTCTAACAGCTGGTAGGGGCGAGGAACCAAACATGTATATTTACCTCCATCTAAATAGAGTTAATTAACAGAAAAATCATCTGATTATTTTAGTTTTATGTAAAAATACAGATTTTAAGTTACTTTTGATGATTCAGAGAAAGTATTAAGAAACGTTCTATCTAATCCTTTAATCAACAGATTTGCCTTTTGTTTTTCTTCCATATTTTTCTTGAAAACATTTTACTGTTTTGCATTCAGATGTATCATTTTTAGACAAAATTCATAAGAAGATGGATAATGACTTTTCAGCCTGGGTTGATGGCTGTGAAATAAATCGAGCAGAAGAACCAGATTTGGAGCTGGTTAGGTTTGCTTTTGGTGATACTGAGAAAGCTACTTCACTCCCGAAGCATGCCTTCTTAGACTGAGGAGAGGAGGTGGCACTGGCTGACCTGTGGAGTTGTTGCTGGGGTTAGGAGAGCTAATGAAGCACTCTGTGGCTGAACAGTGAATGAGAGCTCTGTGGTGTATCAGCGCCTCTTTCTTTTTGTGTGGGCCACTTGAGGGTTAGCTCAGGTTAGCTGTAGCATAGATAGATAGTTAAGTATGAAGGGGAACTTTTGATGGCTCTCTTACCATCAAGGACGAGGAAAATCAGAGGAGAGAATGGCTGTCCTTATGAGAGCAGGGCTGTTGGTAGAGAAAGATTAGGTTCCATTAAGTCTCTTTCTCAAATCCCAACCTTTCCCTTTACCCTATTGTATGACCCATGATCCGGTGATCCTTACTCTTAATTCTCACAAAACCTAGCAGCCACTCCTGAAATATCCTGACTGACGTCATGCCACTGAAGGATCTGTAGATGTGGGTAAATATTCCCAACTTTGTATTCATTAAGACAGACTTGGAGAACATGCAACTTTCTGTTTTTGTCATAAGATCTTTTCATTTATATCTTCCTGAAACTTGGGACTGTTCAGAATTTGAGTGTCTCTCTGTGTAGCATGACACAGCACCTGGTCACAAAGTTGATGATCAGATGTAGAGGATGTCTTGCTCCATGCACATGTCCACTTAAAACTGGATGAATATTGGCAGATGTCTCCTGTATGGGAAGGCCACACTGAGTGCATGTTCAATTAGAGTATACTGTTGCTGTCTTCATACACACCAGAAGAGGGCATCGGATCCCATTACAGATGGTTGTGAGCCACCATGTGGTTTCTGGGATTTGAACTCAGGACCTCTGGAATAGCAGTCAATGCTCTTAACCCCTGAGCCATTTCCCTAGCCGCATGTTCAATTAGAATATCAGTTTCTTCCATACCAAATCAGCATACACACACACACACATGCACACGCACACGCACACACCTGCTCATACTTGCTGACACAGTAGGTAAGAGGCACTCACACCTTTAAGAATCTGATGACCTATCTTGGATTATTTTCTTATCACTGACAAAATGCCAGAAGTAAAGACTTAGTTTGGCTCCTCATTTTAGAGGGTTCAGCCCATGATCAATTGGCTCCATGTCCATTGGGTCTGTGGAAGCAGGCATCATGGCGGGGGAGGGTGTGACAGAGGTTGAGCTCATCTTTGATGAAAAGTAAAATGGGAAAAGACCAGCCTGTCAATATCCCTTTCAGGGACACATTTCCAGTGGTCAGAATTACTTGCACTAGGCCCTACCTGGCAAAATTCTCACCTTCTCCCAACAGCGTCACAGACTTGACAGCTAGCCTTGTGCATGCAGGCCTTTGAAACATATTTAAGATCCAGATCATCACATCTTTCCTGTTTCTCAGCCTACCTTCCTCCTGACACGTGCTTCTCCATGGTTTCCTGCTCTTCATCCGGTGTAGTAGGTTGGGATTTTAGGTTGCATAGAGTTACTGATTGGAACATTCATATCTAACCAAGATACCAGATGTTAGCAGAAATAGTGAATGAAAAAGGGAATACCATACAAGATAGTTTAGTCAGTAGCAAATTTTTGAGTTAATGTGGCCTAGAATTCTCCAGTTTGGGAAATGGGACTTTATAAAGTAAAAACCCAGGCTTACTGAAATACTGGCAAGGCTTTCCTGTCAGCTTTACCTGACATGACTAAGGGATGCATCTTTGAGGTTAATGGATTAAAATTCAAGCCGAAAGTGAGTCACACCCCCAGGAAGAAGACTCCTAGCTGAATGGTGGAGATGCTGGGGATGTGCCAGTCAGTCACAGTGTTGGGTCACGGTGGCAGCTACAGGCACCTTGGTTTGTGGTGAGCTTTTTCACACAGGGGTTAGTCTGTTGGGGGTCACCAGCCAGAAGGCAGCCCTGAGAGAAGAGGAAGGAAGATAGATGCTTTCTGGAGGATGTGAAGGACAGTGTTCCTCCCTCCTCCTGAGGGAGGAACAGGGCATAGAAGGCCAGCCGTATCTCAGCTGTTTAGAAATAGGGTTTGGGGATCTTAGATTTATTTCTGGGACAATCACTTTATGGTAGGTGGGGTCTGGGTTAGAAAATACCTCTGCTCTCTACAAGCCAGGAAAGCTCACCATTCACTGAGGTGAGACAGAAGGGGCAGCCAAGGAGCAGACTTCTTGAATGCCACACTCGTTCTGTCAGGAGCAGGCGACAAAGGTAAACCTTCCGTTTGCTCCATGCTAACAGAAGCCCCGTCCTTCCTGACAACCTGCAGATGGAGAGCTTTCTCGCTTCACTACCTAATTAGTGAAGGCACCTTAGGATTCTGTTTTAATGATTTTATTTTTATATTTTAGAGGTATTTTCCCTAATAATTTTGATATTATTATATAACTTCCTTGCCATTATATTCAAATATTTGCATGCCATGATCCATGTATGTAAATACATAGTTCTTTATTAACCCACTTTTCAAGATTAGACTTTTCTGGCATTTATTTCATTTTGAAGATAAATCTGCAGTCAAACCATGTATTCCATGGGCCATTCCTATCTTCCTCCTCTGTCCTGCTGTACTGTAACCATGCATATCTTTAGAAACCTGAGTTTCAGGAATCTCACCACAGCTGGGATGGACACAAATGCTTGGGTGACTAAAAGCCATGAAACTGTTGCCTAGGTCAGCATAACTCTGGGCCAATTCATGAGACAAATGCAAAGCTACCGCACCCTTTGAAGCTCACAGCAGTGGAAAGTGTTTCCAATAGCTTTAACACAGACAGTGGATTTAGACGTTTCTGTCACAACGGAGTCCTTGGTGACTCCCTCTCAGGAACTGTGTCCCCCATTGCCCTCCTGGGGGCTGAAGACAGGACTCTGGAGCCTCTGCACTGGCAGGCTGCCATGTAGGGTTTGGTTGTGAAGTACCTGAAATGGAGCGTTAGTGTTCTGACATGGGCCCTGATACTGAAACTGGTGCTCAAGAAATCATTGTGACAAGAGTGGATAGCTTGTTTTCAACAGTAATGTAACTGTCCAGTGAGCTCTCCTTGCAGTCTGCAATTCCCTCTCAAATTTAGCTTGAGGCACAGGCATGCTGGTAGGTCACTTAGGATCTCTATGGGAGGGTAAATAAAAAGGGAATGTGCTTCTCACTGGAGGGACACTAACCAGGTCCCAGCATTTCTTCTTCCTCTCTTAAGTATTTATGTGTAGGCTTACTTTAGGCTCATAAGGAGATGGCCAAGTCAGTAGATTGTTATTGTCCCGATAGGGAAGATTTGGGTACAAGAAGCTAATTCCTCTTCTCAACCATCTCTTCTTCATTTGTCCCTCACCCTCTGTGCTGTTGGGAAGTGGGTGTTTGCAGGTTTTAGGACTGAACCAGAATTACTGTGCCTGTGAGATAACACTGAACAATGTCAAACCAGTCACCATTTCCGACTGTGGGCTTGTTACAGACTGGGAGGTGGACTCTGTCTGAAGTAGTCTGAAGGTCAATGAGTGCCACTTATGTGCGCACATAGTTACAGTGAGGTAGTTGAGGGATGAATGGATCGCTGAGCATGTTCAGGAGGCAAGCAGTTCAGTACGTGGTGAGTAGGGAGAAGGAGCTGGGATGGTTGGAGGCAAGTGGGAGCTTAGAGGAGGAAGCAGGCAGACATGGAAGATGAGTGAGAGGGGGCTAGGCTCCTCGGGGCTTGTCAGCTCACGTGTGCATCCTCAGCAGGATACAGGATACTGCTCAGTGGATACATATTTGACCTACATGAATCCATCGATAATGGAATTTTTTTTTTGTATTTTTGTTTTCAGCCTCATCTTTTTCTCTCCCTTTTTCTTCTATTCTTCTTTTCCTTCTCCCGCACCCCATGTCTTGTCCTATCTCGTTACTTTTTCCTTTTCTTTTTTTTCTTCTTTTCTTTCTTACAGGGTCCCATTCTGTAGCCCAGGCTGCCCTAGAACTTAACAGCAATCGTGCTGCCTCAGCCTTCTGAGCGTTGTGATCACCGTGCGATCTATAATGCCCAGTTGTCTTGCTTTAATATCCCTGTTTATACAAATATATTTTAAATCTACACCTTGCCCTGTTTGCTCTTCTCTGAAGCAAGGCCTTTCAGACAGCTTCCTGCTACTCAAAGGTCTAGAAGAAACTGGCCTTTTAGTATTCACTTTCCACTTTGTGTTTTACCTCAGAACTGTTTTGTCGTGCAGTAGTGGCCCTGCATGCATTTCAGATGCACATATATTCAGAGATTTCATTCAAACTATGTTTTGCTAATGTAAGTTGGAAAGTAAAAAATTTATATTCATCCATATCCTAAATAAGGGAGAAAAAGACTGCCTTGGCATTCAGTGTAGCCACAATAAACCTATTTATCCCTTTTACCTATTAGTATTTTAGATTTCTTCATCAACCTGGCTTATTGGCTTCAAATAAATATAATTGTGGATTTTCCTCATTTTAAACTCTGCCGTTTCTTAGGAAAGACCACGTCCGTTAAATGACAGGAGATGGCTGTCAGTTTGTGGAGGCCATGGGGATGAGATGGGCTTCCTGATATAGGGAGGCGTGATCCAGTGGGAGACTGCCCACAGACAGTCCACGCTTGGCTCGTCTGTGATGCACTGGAAGGCTCTGTGGGAACTGATATCAAAGGGAGATTGCTTTACGCAGGGATAGTACAAAGTCCACAATCCTCCAAATCCAGGCACAGACTGTCCAGTCTCCTCCATTTTTCACTAAACAGGACATGTGGGGAAAGAAATTAACAACCCCACAAAAAGATGTGCATTGAAAATAAGACAATTGTCTGTCACCCTTCTCTAGCGTCACTCGCTTGCCAAAAACTCCCTTCATCTAGTTGATTATTAAGGATTTAATTCTAAAAGATCTTTTTGTAATTTCATCTACTGCAGTTTAATTCAATGTCAAAGGTATTCTGCATTTGTGCCATGTTAGATTCCGGTGATTCATGCCAACAGTGGTGACCCTGGAGAACTCCCAGTATAATATGAAACAGAATATTGCATGTTCACGGAGACAGGGGGTATATGGGAGAGTTTGCTTTGGTAACTCAGGAGGGGTGGGGTGGACTCCTGTTCTGTATTCCAATAGAGGCATGGCACAGAGAGTGTAGCTGAGGCTTGGGCTTCTTTCACAAGACCAAGGATAGAGGCAGAGTGAGTCCTGGGCTCAGAGAACTCTGTACTCAAAGAGAGAGTTGAAAATGCATGTTTGATTAGGATCCCTTTAGTGATGGATAAGTGTCTAGAGATTGTGGGCAGACATTTAGGGATATTAATCTTATGATCCCATAAAGTTTGGATGCCATGAAAAAGGGTAGAGGGAAGTAGATGATGTAATATACACATAGTAGGGACACATAGTGCGGCTTTCTCATGGAAGGAAAGTTCTTACAGTCATGTGAAGGCTGGCATAGAGAAGCTGTCACTGCCGGAGGCTGCAGCGGTTTCATCAGCTGGGCAGGGTATAGAGAGGGTTGCGGTAGAAGTGGGAAGCAGGCAAGTTTGAGTGAGCATGCGAAGGCAATGGGCAGGCTCTGAAAGTGTAGACATGCTGGACCTCAGGTCCCGTGGACCTGCGGAGAAGATACAGCTGAGTTTAGACAAACGCCCGGCTGCCGAAAGA
Organism: Mastomys coucha; assembly: GCF_008632895.1. Taxonomy (NCBI): domain Eukaryota; kingdom Metazoa; phylum Chordata; class Mammalia; order Rodentia; family Muridae; genus Mastomys; species Mastomys coucha. Next base: position 159,780,894 of record NW_022196904.1, on the reverse strand, counting down.
GCAGAGTATTCCCAGACCGAAGCCTACGGAATACTAAGAGAACACAACAGAGAGGTCAGCAGTTAAGCTGTGGCCAGGTTACAATGCCATCCTAATGACAGAGTGATTCCAGAGTACCGGAATGGCAAGAGTCAGATGAACACATGAGTGTGGCTGGCACTGAACAAGGAGTGTGCCCCCATGTCTGACCACTGCTTTCCCAGCCTGGTGTTAGTTTTGCTTGAAATTAGGCTTGAGAGGAAGCCTTAAAACAGAAGAAAGTCAGCGTTGACGTCTAAGGAGAAAGGACTTTGGCACGAAGTTAAGGTCAGAGTGGAGAGTCCTGAGAAAAGCCGAGAGGCACTGACTCTCACTCTTGACTGTGAGGCAAGATAGTGAAAAGAGAGTTGGCATAATCTCTCTTCATGTTACCTATTTGGTGAATTCACCTCCTAGTGGCTGATAAGTGTGATGCTGAATTGGCCCGATGAGGGGAGAGGATGTTGATTGTCTGAAACATGAAAGGTGAAGTCAAGGTAGGGAGATATGAAAGCTCAGTGGAGCCACTTCCAGGAACATTCTGCCACTGAACGTGTTCTGTCCCCTGCCGTCCCTAGCAAGCTGTCCTGTCATTTCTGTTGAATATTTAACTTTATGCATATATTTATGCCATATAATTTTCTTTGGACTTCCTCAGAACTGTGTTCCATAAAAGTTTGCATTTCTTTGCTTATAGAATGTGATGCTCCTCGTCACAGATGGGCCCAGCCCTGCCTGCATCTTCCGGTGTTAACATGGGTATGAACGGAGAACGCTTCTATGGAGGACATGGTGTCAAGCATCATGGACTGTTCCTCCGAGTGGATGGAGATGTGCTGATGAGCAGCCACAGTCCTAACTCGGTGTTCTAGAAACAGTGTTGCTGTGCAGGAGGAAGAAGCCAGAGAGCTTGTTAGGTCACCAACGCCCAGAGCTTGCCGTGCAGCCTCACTGTACGGCTTCTGTTGTTTATAACGTTCTGTAATGTGTGATAACAAAGAGCAGTGTGTGCTAACAAAGAGCACTCTGTTACCATGAGTTATTTTAACCACCACCCTTCACTGCTCAGCCTTTTTTCCCCTTCTTCCTCACAGCTCTGTTTCTGGCTCCCTATCTCTGTCACCCACTTCCACCTCCTCCCCAGCTGCTCCTCCTCGTCTCCTTGTGTGAAGTCCTTTCCCGTGGCTCTTTTCCTCTACCACTGAGAACCTGCTGGAGGCTTCTGTGTTAGAGCACTAGCAGTTGGCTCCTACCTTTCCTTCTCCACCCCCCCCCCCAGTCCCTCACATTTCTATCAAGTGATCTTCAAGTTAGAGAAAAAATATCTAGGAGACCTTGAAATTTTAGGGAGGTCTAGAAAGGTTCCCCTCATCTCTCCTTCCCTTCCTCCCTTCCTCTCATTCTCTCATTCTCTCTCTCCTTCTCCCTCTTTCTCTCCCCCCTCTCCCTCTCCTTCTCTCTCTCTCCCTCACCTCTTTCCCCTCTCCGCCCCCCTGGTGTGTGTGTGATGAGTTGTTGAGTTTTGAAGACTTTGTATTTGAGTTTTCTTCTTAAAGACTTTGGATTGTTCTGTGGGTGTTTGAGGATTGAGTTTAAGGCTTTCCATATACAAGGCAAGTGCTTCACTACTGGAATGTGCCCCCAGTCTGTCTCTCTTATCTCTCCTAATGCTAATGACTGACTACAAGCACTCACGCTTTCTTAAACTTGACCTAGAGGAATCATTGTATTTTGCATGTATACATAGTAACTTGTCCCCAAACCCTGAATGATGACTGGGTCCAGAATGATCCTCTGTGAGCCTCTGGGGAGCTGAGTGGTCACCTGCAGCAGAAACAGATCTAGAGTGGCCAAATACAAAAGGTTTTCTGTGTGTGCTGTTGTTACTGCATGAAGCAACAAGTGAAATCAGAGGTTGTTGATAGAACAAAATGGTGCATTTGGTGAGATCCTGTGACCTTCATACTGATCTTGCTCACACTCACAGGTATTGAGTTTTATGACTCTTCTCCTCCTCCTAGCATTTGTTTGGGAGTGAATTGGTTTGTAGACACACACCAGCTACTTTTCTGAGCTCCTTTCCCCTTAAACCCTGCGTGTATCTGCAGTGACAAAAATCATACCAAGAAAAACTAATGTAGATTTCAAAGAAAGAAACCCTGATATTTGTCTGGGTGGTCTTTAAAAATTGTATAGATGCTGTAATTTCTCAGTTTCCTTACTTCAGTTGAACAACATGAACCCTTTATCTACTTCAAACATTCATTAATACTAAGTCAAACTCAGGGCTGGAAATAGGGTTTCTGAAATTATTTTCAGCCCGTGTTTCCCGTAGCCACTGGAGGTATATGACAGGATTGTAGATACTAGGCTCAGTGAATAGAGTAGAGTATCACTTAGTGATGTCTGCCTTGAGTGTAGTTAGGGCACATTTTGAGTTTTTGCCAATGCTGCTTAATGACATTTAGAATTATGAACATACTTGTGTTTTACACACAGAAAACACGTGTCTTAGCCAGGGTTTCTATTCCTGCACAACATCATGACCAAGAAGCAAGTTGGGGAGGAAAGGGTTTATTTGGCTTACTTCCACATGGCTGTTCATCACCAAAGGAAGTCAGGACTGGAACTCAAGCAGGTCAGGAAGCAGGAGCTGATGCAGAGGCCATGGAGAGATGTTCCTTACTGGCTTGCTTCCCCTGGCTTGCTCAGCCTGCTTTCTTATAGAACCCAAGACCTCCAGCCCAGGGATGGCACCACCCACAAGGGGCAATTGAGAAAATGCCCCACAACTGGATCTCATGGAGGTACTTCCCCAACTGAAACTCCCTTCTCTGTGATAACTTCAGCCTGTGTCAAGTTGACACACAAAACCAGCCAGTACAACACGCATGCACACACGTATGCATGCCTTGAATCAAAAGCACATGGTTCTATCATGGTTCTCTTCCTTTTCAAATGATTAATTTTCAGTTAAATCACAGTTTACTCTCTGATTCCTATGTCTTAAAATTAGGGGCAATAGAAGAAAAGGTGTATAGATAACTCAGTTTATACTCAAGCATTACTTGAGACCTTGGTGCTTTATAGGAACACATTGGCATTTGCAGAGGATGACTTACAGATGATAGCCCATAACTCATGTGATACAGTGCTAGTTCTACAATTGGACTCTTTTTATATGACCATGGGCTCAGGAGCCAAATGAGGTGTTGTGAAACAAGTAGGAAATCATGCATAGTCCATCTTAAGTCTGTTCCGAAAGTGAATACTAATATTGTTTTAATTGCTCTCAGATGTCTGACAGAATTACGCTTTGAAATGGCCAAGTGAAGAGTCAGGAGCAGCGAAAATAGTCTTTTTGGAATGCTGGACAGGGATGGGTGATGCTAATCAGATTTCAAGGTTCATCTTGCCCCACTGCCTCTCGGGACACTGATCAAAGTTCGTGAGTCCTTCTGATGCAGAGTTATTCATTAGAGTTCGCAGCACATAATTATGGACTGTCAGAGATCTCAGTTTTGTATAATAAATGAGTAGCATGCCTGCGGCTTGCTGAAGTGTTAGCTTAGTAACCTCATAAGATAGGTTGTTTTCCTTCTCCCTCAAGACTTGAGCAAACTGGCGTATGTCTTGCCCACCCCACCTCAAACAGAGATGTAACGTTTAGGATTTTGATTTCTTTAAACGTTTGTTTCTAAGGGGAAGAAGCTCAGCTTTGCATTTCATGCCTTTCCCTTTGTTCTCCTGTCTTTGGAACTGGGAATAGAACAGATTTTGTTTTTATGCCCGCATCTTGGTGGCAACCTATAAATTTTTCTCCTAGCACACATGGTTCTATACAGTAAGATGTTAGTAAATTGGTAGGGATAAGCAGTACCATGTTGAAACTCCTGCCTGCATGATACTCTTACTCAGGGATGCAATTGTTTCCCTTGGTTTTGACAAGATGTCAACTGTGATGTGCACAGAGCACAAACATATCCTCAGACACCAGCATGCATTAGACATTTTTTCCAGAAGAAAACTCAAGTCTGCATCTGGAGCTCCCCATTCTGAGGCATCCTCTGTCTTTGGGTTCTTGTTGATGTTTAGATTATTAGCTGATTATGCACATGAAGTAGCACTGAAGACGCCGGAATCATTTTATTTACTGATCTTAATTAATGGTAGTTTCTAGGCAGAGTGTGCCTTCATTTTTAAGTCTAGAGTTCAAGAGAAGAGCTGTTCATTATCAGTTATTTTACTGGTATCTGTGATAGAGACTCATACATAAGAGCCCCAAGTGGGAAATCATGGTGGGAAATTTAGGAAAGCTGTGTGTTGCATAGCTACTGCATGCGGGTTGCTGTTGTTGATTTAGAGATCCATCAGGGACAGCGAGATTGATGGTCTACTTGGGGAAGTGTCTTTGTCACCACCACAGGTGTGTTGCTACCACAGGGCCAACTTTCTGCTTCTTCTGCAATGACTTAACGCAATCACACTGCAATACCAGTTTGTTTCTAGGGTTTTCCACAAATAAGCCCTTTTTCTCCCAGCTCTTTGCCCAGAACTCAAGCATACAGCCAAAGATGGATGCAAAGGCAGATGGGAAATGTAGTCTCATTGACCACACAATCTGGCTGACCATGCCCCACCCCTGCCCTACTCTGCTGATAGTTAGTTGTCTGTTCAACAGGGCAGCCGGGGTTGAATGGGCTATGGAGAGAGGAAGATGCTTAATATTTACAAGAGAATTTAAGTGCATCGTCTTTGTACCAGTTCTATCCGCCTGTGGTGTCGTGGGCCTCACTGTTTTGTTCTGTGATAAGCTGGGATCTTAGCGATTGTCCTGCATTAAAATGTGATACTTATTGTTTAACCACAAAGAGCAGAGCAAGCAGTTCATGATCACTAAATTGTGGAGCAGACTGTTATTTACTTCCATGATGAATGGCCAGCCAGGCTGTGTAGGAAATCTGTGCCTCAGAAAATTGACTCTGTAGAGAACAGCTGCTAGCAGAAGCCATTTTGGATGGTATTTTCTTCAGGGGAGAATGGAAGGTGGAGCTTGTATTAATTGATCATTAAAAACAGCTTCAGAGGCTTTTTTTGCTGTTGGAAAGCTGCTGTTTCTCCCTTCATCTATTCTCAATCTTGATATCTGCTACATATCTCTAATATCTTTAGACTTCTTCCATTTTGTAACTCTGAGAGGAGACTTCAGCCATCTAAATAGCGTTTCAATGTAACATTTGAAGTCATCAGTATGGACTGAAAACCCATGAAAACAAAGTATCAACATTTCAGGTCGATGATGCTGATCGCTCTGTCTGTGGGCCAATGAGCTTGCTTCCATTTAGGACACTTTGTTCTTTGCACATTTTAATGCACACACTTTCAATTCTAGATCCTGGTTTGTACCTGTGTCTCAGTGTTCAGAACAGTGTCTGACACAGAACTCTGCTACTCAGGGAATACTTCTGATAACAAAACTTGGGGGGACAGAGAAGAGGGATTATGATAACGAACAAAGCATCCAGCACATGGATGGAGGAAGGATTTAAAATTGTACGAACAAGGTTCTACTCCAATCACAAGGCCAAGCTTTACAAGGGCCCAGTATTGGCAGACTTACTGGGTTTCACAAGCAGGCAGAGTCCTGAAGACAGTTCTCTGACAGTGGTGTCCAAATGGATAATCTGTACATTTCCTAAATGCTTATGTGTGCCTTCTGTCTTTCGGGAGAGTGTTCCCAGTGTCTTCTCTTTGTATAATGGCTTTCAGTACCTTCCTTTCCATTTTCTTTCTTAAGAGTTTCTGGTCCTCATTTCCTTTTGGCTTACATTTGCTTATCACCAGCCATGTTTCATTGAATTTCTCTGGTGTGATGGGAGCTTTGAGTATTTACAAAGTATTCTGAAGTGGTTTGTTTGCTTTTTTTTTAAAAAAAAAAAATTTCTTTCAAAAGAAAAAAATGTAATTCTTCTTGATTTTGAATTTGTGTAAAGCTTTGTGTTTATGTGTCTATGTGTATGCATTTTTATGAGTGATGACACATGTGTACAGGTGCCCATGGAGGCCAGAGAGGGCATGTCAGCCTCTGGAGCTGGGATGGGAGGCTGTCTGATGTAGGTACTGGGAACAGAACTCAGGTCTTTTGGAAGAGTGGCAAGTGTGCAATCTCTGCAACCTGAAGCTAAAATTTGAATTTATAGTCCTCTGATTACACAGCGTGGGCTCTTCCAAGAGTGTGCTTGAGGATATGTGTCTTTGCCAGTTTGGACATTTAACAGCGTCCCAAAGGCAGAGGGACAGAGTGGGAGGAACTTGGAACTGCCTGGAACACCATTGAGGTGAGGCACTTCACTACATAGGCTGACGAAAAAAATCTCAGCCGTCCAGCAGTTCCTCCTGCCTTGCCGATGTTCCCTGAGGTGTGGTCTTCTTTTGCTTTCTTTGCTATTTGCAGATGCCGTAGGAGTTTGGGAAGACTGTCTCTCCCACAGCATGTGCGAGTGACACGTCTTAGGCAGTCTTTTCTCCTAATTTGGCTTTGATCAGGGTTATTAAGCAAGTCACATTCTACTTTTCCTCTCTGAAGAGAGAATAATTCTATTAAACTTCCCGTTCACCACCTTTTGTTGGCAGCTGTTACGATGATACAAAGAGAAATGTATTTGCAGTTCACATCATCGACATAGGTTTAATATCTGGACTCTGGCTCTGTTTCGGAGGACCACAGAAGGGGACAAGCTAGAAGCAAGCCACTATAGCACAGGAGTGCAGGTGGACCTCATTCGGCGGGAAATGCCATCTTCAGGAAGCTGCTTCAGGTTGCAAAGTTCAGTTCTCACAGAAGCTTGGTTACTTGAAGAAATAAAGTTGTGTTTTTCATAAAAGGAAAGAAATAGTTATAGAAGATGTACCTTTTCAGTTATGTGTGTGTGTGTACGGCTGTTTGAAGGTATGCCACATGTGGGCAAGTGCCCTCAATGCTGAGAGGGGCATCAGATCTCCTAGAGCTGTGGGTAGTTGTGAGCTCCGTGACATGGGTGTTTTGGGGGTCTGCAAGGAAAAGAGCAGCAAGTGCTCTTAACTGCTAAACAGGCTTTCCAAATCCAAGGGTTTTTTTTTTTTCTTTTTCTTTTT
>NW_022196904.1:159723611-159773732 GCF_008632895.1 Mastomys coucha | reverse complement strand
TTTAAAGAGCTTGGTAGTTTTTCTAGGAAAAAAAGGTGGGTGGGGCTCATGTCAGAGTACAGCTTCCTTCTGTTTTTCCAGTCCCTTCCCTGAATTATAAAGAAGCTAAGCCCATTCTTAGTAGCTTTGTGAAACTAAGTATAGCCTGCAGTCAAAACTTCTTTGCCAAACTTTAAGCTACCACAGCCTTTTATAGCTGAGATAGAAGCCTTTGAAAGAAGAGGAATGGCTGGCCCAAATGACACTACCAAAATGATGATGGGGCCTCCTCCTGCCTGGCCTCGTGTGGTGACCAGATCTCAGGATAGGTACGATATGTGACTCCTGGTCCTTCGGACTTGCCTGAGGCAATTTAGTTTACACATAGATCACTGTACCACAAGAAATTTGAATGCACAGATTTGAAGGGACCTGGAATGTGCTTGATGTCTCTCAGGGACCACAGAGTATGGGGCAGGGAAAAGGGAGCAAGAGCAGGATGTTGTAGAAGGATCTGGGATAGGACCAACCAGGGCTGCCTGGGATGCTTCACAGCCTCATGTAAGCCCTGCTTGCTGTTTCTCCCCTTCACATGCTATGTTGGGCATGGGGTTATATTTTCTAAGACAATGCATAGCTAAGACAAGTCATATGGCTCTACTTCCCTTCAGTCCACAGATTTTCTCTACAGTGTCCCAGTCCAGTGGTAAATCTCTCTCAGTTTCCTTACCAGTAAGGGGCTGCCAGTGAGGATCCATGAAGAGACGACTGTTCCTCATTAGTGACTTTAACTATGAAGATGCTAAGGAGCCGTTGGGGAGGGGCAAAGACTTCTCTGTTCTGGAAACTCCAGGAAACAGCCATAACCTCTTGAGATAGAAACAAAGGGAAGAAATTGTAATCAGTTCATGAAGCATGGTGTATACCGGGATCCATGGCTGAATAGCTTGGGTTTTGGAATGTTGGAGAAATGACCAAATGAAGGCCTCTGTTGCCACTGAGAAGAATCCCTATTGGGATGAAGCTGGGATGAGCAAAGCCCTCAGAGGGCTTAGAAGGTTTCTTCAGTTTCCTTCCAACACTCCCTTCCTCTCCTTCAGTTTGCATCTAGAGGTCTAGTGCTCTTCTGAGGAGACAGTAGACCCTGATAGCCTACTGGGGACTGGGAATTGTTTGGCAGTTTCTGTCATCATACCACACAGCACAAAAGGGTGCTGGTGAAGCAGAGAGGGCTGCTAGCCAGCGCAGGAACTAGCCTTTCCCCAAGGTGTTTCGTTCTGTTGTCGGATCTGTTTTAAATGAGAGGTGAGCAGTCTAGAGTGCAAAATTCCTTCCCTTCCTGGGAGGGTAACTCATCTTTCTTTCCCAAGTTTTCTTTGCTTCAGGCTGGGTATAGTCATCCCCTTCAACCTGCCACGAGGACATATGTGGACTGCATGGTTGTCATCTGTTGGACACCTGCCAGCTTGTCAGAATCTCTTCTAGATACGGTTCTCAGTTTGTCAGTATCCCCTGAAAGCATCAAGGCGATGCATACTTTCTGTCTTAGCAATTAGGCTTTTAGGAATTTATCCTTATGAATTTTTCATGGTTTGCATAGACACTGAGCCACAAGATTATTAATTTCAGAATTTCTGATAATTTCATAAAACGTGGGAATGTTGAAGTATAGGCTCTTGGTTTTGAATGTAGTCAGCAGGTACTATAAATGAAGATGACGAAGACGAGGTAGCGATACAAGAGGAAAATTGTGTCCTACTTTTAGGTTAAGAAGGCGGGTTATAAAATGGCATCTACAGCACCTTTCAGCGTTGTAGTGCATTTCCACATTTAAAAACAAAGACAAGACTATATATACCAAGTGCAGTGACTATTTTCAAGTAGAGATAATATGGGTCGATTTAATTTTTTTTCTTGTATTTTCAGAACAGTTTACAATTTTCTTAACTGTAAAACTCTTCTTTTCTAGCAAAGAAGAAATAATTTGAGTCTCAGAGCTGCCACCTATAGAAGCATGGCCTGGCCACAGAAGTGGAACACTGTATCCACTGTCGCTCTAAGTGCAGTTCCACTGCTACATGATCTAATTCACTCTCTGCACAGAACTACAGTTCTAGGAAAATAACCTAAGTGGCATTGTTTTATGTTCTTTTTCTGTCGAAATTGCATCATTCCATACTAAATTTATAATCATTTAAAATTCATTATATTTTTCCCTATGGTAACCACAATGGTTCGCATACATACATCCTGATATTCAAGTTTTTGCCCCAACCTTTTCCAATTTAAAATGAATTATTTAATTTAGTTGTTAGTTTATAGCTTATAGTAGAAAATAGCCACTTTAAGTATATAATTCCACACAGTTTGACCAGTTGTGAAACTTCTACCCTCGTCAGCACAAGTCGTCCCCACCACCTCAGAAAGCATTCTTGTGTCCTTTGCTGTCAGTCCCCTGCTGCCTCTGGACTTTTATAACCAGTCCAGAAGCAGCATATTATATATCTGTAATATATTATTTTAGATTAGGTTTGCTCTTTATAGAGTTTTATACAAATAAAGTAATTCAACGTGTAGCTTTTGTTCCCAGCTTTTTTTTCTACAGAAAGAGCACATGCTTTAAGTATCTCAATCCTTTTTATTGATGGATAGTCTTCTTTAAGAACATGTGTTTCCAGTTATCAGCTATAAGGAACAAAGTTTCTTCAAATATAAATCCAATAGTAAAACCCTCCCCTCAGTCATAAGTAGATAGAAATCCCTATTGGATATCTTCTGTTTTCTATTTTCATATATATATATATATATATATATATATATATGCACACACATATATATATACACACATACACACATATATATATATGAAAATATGTAATGTATACACTTTGATGAGTTTGGATGTGTGTATATATCTAGGAGAACAGTATATATATATATATATATATATATATATATATATATATATATATATATATATACTTAGTATTCAGTCAGGATACTAAGTATAACCACCAAATTCTTTGTATTTTTCTGGTGTGTGTGTGTGTTATGTGTGATTTATTCTGAACCTTTAAGTTTTCTTCATATTTGTTTTTATGTGTCTGAATTTTTTGCCTGTATGTATGGATGTGCATGTGTGTGCCTAATGCCAGCAAGAGTGAATCAATAGAAGGTCTCAGACACGCTGGAATTGGAGTTTGAGCTGATTATGAAACACCATGTGGGTCCATAGAACCAAATCCTGCAACTCTTGCAAGAGCACGTGATGTAGAATGCTGACCATCTCTCTATCCCCTAATCCCATCGAATTGGTTCTATCAGTGAACATATTCACTCAATATATTTGAACGAGTCCCTTGTTTGATGAGAAATTCTAAATCTTTTGTCTCTTTATGATAGATTTGTGTTGGTAGAAAAATTACTGGAGCAGTTTGGACACAGTGTAGTGTCTCTACCTCTGTGGAACCACTATGATCAAGTTCAATGGGAACTTGAGTTTCAGTGTGTGAAGAATCTGCAGTAGTGATAAAGATGGCTTTTAGATTGACCTCAGGTCTGAAATGCTGTGGTTTGGTGAACATGCTCATTAATTGAGGAAAGTTTCCAAGAGAGGCAACTCAGAAAGCTGAGATGTGATTGAGTCCTCTTTTTTTTTGCTCGAAACTAATATGTTCACATAGAGCTAGGGCTCATGGTAGGGCTTCACAGTGGAATTTCTGTTGCTGGAATATTGAGCCACAAAATATAGAAAAATAGATACTGTAATCAAGTTATGTGTCAAGCCCCATGTATGACAAAAGAGGTAGCCAGTGAGGGCCCAGACTTAGTTGTTTCAGTACAGAAGACTTGGAAAACAAATGCCAAGTGCTCAGGAAAGTAAAACTAGATATTTGGAAGCTCTCTGGTAAATCCAGGCATGATGTCATGACTTAAGGAGGGTGCTTCATCTCATAGCCTGAGCTCATTGCGGGGGAACCACACTGAAATGACTTGGCTCATGAATTGACTCTTGGTTTATGGTACTTTGTTGCTATTCTTGTTTTTTTTCTTTTGTTTGTTTGTTTTTGCTTTTTTGAGACAGAGTTTCTCTGTAGAGCCATGGTTGTCCTGAAACTACCTCTGTAGACCAGGCTGGCCTCAAACTCAGAGATCCCTCTGCTTCCCAAGTACTGGGATTAAAGGCATGTGCCACTACTGCCTGGTTTCTTGGTTTATGATATTGAGGCCACCATGGAGCTAGCTTAGCAATAAACTAATGAGAAAGCTAAGTCCTGTGAGTTAATGAGTGTCAAGAGGCTAGGAGCTGGGCGGGAGATTGAGAACTGGACATGCTAGAGAATGTGCACTGGAGTAATAGAAATGTCAAACCTGCCCCTTGGCACTCAGTGTGGAATGGAATTCTCCAGATCCATTAGTTTCCCTGTTTGTATTCTGTATTGTAAGCAGGTGTATGTGTGTGCTTGCAACAGGCACACACAGGAAGGTGTACCAGATACTACTTTACACACCTTATCAGATGACTTACATAATCCTAGTAGTTTTCAGTAAGCAATTGTAACTGCCATGCTAGAGATTAAGAGATGGAGGCAAAGAGAAGTAAAAGCCCTTGATAGAGCTTGATTGCAGCTTGTCGACTCCAGAATTTACACTGTGAATCCCCATAATATATGACCCACCCTGGTACTTGACATGACTTGGTTAGGGTTAGAGAAGAGGACTTTGATAGGGGCCTAGGCCAGTGTGAGTGGTAATAGCATCTTTTTTTTTTTTCCTAAAGCAGAGTCAGTAGAGATTTCTGTTTGTGGCTGTGCATTGTGACTTCCCCAGGCATTTTGAGGATTGAAATATGGTAGCCCACCAGTACTTTAGAATGAACTGGATATTTATTCAAAAACCCATGCTTTAAAATTATCTGAATCTGAAACCAATGTGGAAAGACCTGGCAACTAGAACACATAACAAGTCCCCAGGTAATTTGGATCTGCAGTCAGGGTTTGTGAAGTAGTTTCCAAAGCTTCCTGCATCCATCTCGGGTTAAGACAAATGTTCCTAGCCCAGCTGTAGTGATCATCCTTTATCATGGCAGATGAATGGATCTCTCTCCGCTGTGGGATGGGAATCAGTTGGTAGGTACTTAAGGAACAGGTGTGCAGCAATTGCAAATTACCAGGCTAGTTTCCAATTTGTGATTGGCAGCTATTTTTTACACCCCAAAGGGAGATACATTCCTACTTAAGGGGCCAGTATTTAAAAAAAAAAAAAAAAAAACACTAGCAAAAAAAGCATTATAAATGCACACATGTGGCTGAAACACATGGTTTTATATAAGAGCAGTTTTACTGCTAATTTGAGCTTTCAGTTCTCTTTGGGGCTGTGAGTAAACTATAAAATGTTGGAGCGTGGCATTGTTAGGTGGCTCATGTATATCACAATGTCTCTTTTTTAATTGATTCTACTTATATAGAAAAAAGAAACCAAACCATCACCACCGAGGCACAATGACAGAACAGAGGGGGAAAAAATAACTGTGCTCTGGAAAGCCAGCCCTCTGTCGTGCATAGAAATCTCTGTGATAAGCAGGATGTCATAAAACAGGAGTTCATGCTTGGCTAGATGTAGCAGCAAATTGTAAAGAGGGAACAGTGTCATGTTTTATTTACAATGACTGCATTTCATACATGAGAGCCGTGATGATAGCTCAAGAATGGCTATTCAAGTTGCCTTAGAACTTTTGACAGGAAACCTTGCTCACCTTTCCCAAATCAACTCATTATTCCTCATTGTCAGTGGCCTAAAGACAAGCTGACTCCTTTGTCATTAGAGAATGGACCAACCAATCACACTAAAACAAGGGGTGCTGGTCCTGGGTGCCTGTCGGCTCCACTTCATAGCCAGGTCTTCTGAACACATGTTCAAGTGGTACAACGACTGTTAAGTAACACGGGGTGACTCTCTTTAGAGGATTTGTGCAGGAGATCATGTGGAGAAAATGGTCAATTGTAGATAATATCATCAAGATCATCTCTGAGAAGTAGATCTCTGAGAGATCTCTGATGATACAGAACCTGGTGGAAGACTCCTCCATCACAAGTGGAAAGAACCCTTAGACAAAGTGGGAATTCTAGGGGAGGAGGTTCCACAGAGGAGGACTGCCTGCTTTACCCTGCCTTTGTTAGTGCCGAGCAGTGGTCGGATCCGCCAGGTGGCTGAATGCTAAGCTTTGCCCAACATTGCACAGGATGTTTCTAAGGCGTCTAATAGAGTAACTCTTGAGACTGTATTGCTTGCTTTTAGCTTTGTTATGGATGAGTGCTTGTGGCCTTTAAAAGTGTTCCAGGTTGATAGTTTAAAAGATACTTTTGAAATGAGAGATCACCTTCATAATTTTGCCCCAAAGAATAAAAATGGCAAATAAGGACTTGTGGGTTCCAAAGAGAATGAAAAATGGAAAGATTTTCCTCTTTGATGTCCTTAGTCCTGGAAGCAGATATGTATTGTAAGAGCTCCACGGAGACGGGGCTGGTAGCTTCTGTCACCGTATAGTGTTCCATTTCTTAACCTTTTAGAAGTCAGTGTCCAAATCCAGGATAGTATGGTGAATATTGTGATTTTTTTTAAGCACAGCAGAACTAAAGAATAGTTCATTTCCTGGAATTATTCAATTGCGGTTATGTTGTACCACATTACAAGGCAGGTGGTTGCTTTGGCATTTGGAACATTCCTTGGTGTTCCATTCATTGCATCATGCTCATTGGTGTTCTTACAGGATCATTTATGATAACTTCAGTAAGTTCCTATTTATTTTGGAAAATGAGGTGTTTGCACCTGCGTGTGTGCATGCATGCGTGCATGTGGGTGCGTATGTGTTTGTGTGAAGTCAGGTAGGAGAATCCATGAATCTGGAAACTCTTAGTATTCTACTGTGACTGATTTCCCTGTACATAGGGACCTGCCCTGGTGGTTACCTAACAGATACCATTACCGTCCGTATCTGTTTCCTTAGAAGCATAGCTGTAGGGCTTGAAGCCCCTGTCTCCCAAATGATGTGTTTTCCCTCCATTGAAATTCCACCAATGCTCTGTAACAATTACTCATTCCGTGTGGGAGCTCTGGGTGTATTAGCATGCTTTGAAATGGAAAGCCCTTCCAGATCTCTTTGCATAATATTGGCCAAAGCATAATAAGCCATAAGTGAATTTTAAAGGAAGAAAAAAGATCCCAGGTGTAAAAGGTAAGAATAATGATCAAGGCTATGGTTTTCTGTGCGTGTCCATGTGCGTGTTTCTGAATGCTAACACAGGGCACACAACACAGAATGGCTTAGCCTTACTGCTGTGTTGGCTAGCCCCTTTCTGTCTTTGACAGGCACTTCTGTAAACAATTGGAGACTTTACTTGCAACGGGTGATGTTATTGATAGCTTATTTATTTGAATATTTAGGTATTGTTTACTGTCTCTGGAGTATAACTTTGACTATCTGGGGAAAATTAAAAACTCCACCAGTAGTCTTCACCTCAGTAGCATGTACAATGTGCTTTCTTTCCACACACTACAACCTTCCCACAACCCTTGGGGTCTTTTAGTTCTAACATGTAGAAAGACAGTACTGTGCCTAGGGACATCGATACCTGAGGGATTGTATTTAACAGAATCTTTTAGTGAGTATTTCTTATTTGCTCACTAGTCTTTCCTTGTACAAAGCTCCTGAATCATTAGCCACTAAATTGTTAGGCCCACAAGAAGAGTCAGAGAAGAACCAGTCATTTAGGAATCAACCTATAAAAAGGTTGGCCTTTTAAAGAATCTGTAATTCCTTTAAAAAAAAAAGGAGAAGAAGAGGAAGATCCTGTATTAACCATTAGATCTCATCATCTTCAGAGGCTGGTGAGATGACTGAGCAGGTAGAAACCTTTGCCACTCAAGACTGATGACCCAGTTTATAGTCCCAAAACTACACTAGCAGAGAATGGACTCTCAAAGGCTGTCTCCTTACCATAGGACCTCTCCCTCTCCCTCCACTCCCCCTCCCCCTCTCCCTCTTTCCCTCCCTCCCTCTCTCCCTCCTTCCCTCCCTCTCCCCCTTTCTTTCACTTGCACACATGTGCACACACACATTCATGTGAATAATAACAACATTTAATGTTTAGAAGGTTCATCTTTGGTGGAGTTCCTGAGGAAACAAGGTGGGATCTATAGAGATCCAGACTTTTACAGTCACTTGAGTGTCTTGATTATGATGCAAGCTGGGACAAGCTCAGTGCGCTAAAACGGCATTGGTGCTATGTGTTTCGATCATTCCTGGATGCTGATGGTGATGAAGATGAGGGCTGACGCGCACAAGCTTCCACTTGAGGCTGAAATTTCCAGAGTTAGACCTCAAGCATAACTTGGCTCCTTGCAGTTAATTTTTTTCCTCTTTAAAATCTGCAGTGATATTTTAGAATGATTTTCAAATCTTTGGTAAAAGAACTTTGGCAAAGTAAAATAAAAGCTGCAAAAGAGCTTTTGGCAAAATGTAATGGCTTAATATCCATATACACATGCAGTTATAGACAGGAGGAGGAAGAGGAGGAGGAGGAGGAGGAGGAGGAGGAGGAAGAGGAGGAGGAGGAGACAACCACCACTCCACACTTTCCTTTTTAGGGAACTTTTTGACTCAACTGGAGGAGGCATGTAGAGAGAAACAAAACCAATCAACCCCTTTGAAGAAAATAATTAAATTATAGGCCTAGCATTTGACTGATACCTTGACATTTTCAAGAAAGCAAGTGTCTGGGAAAGTGTCCTTAGTCTGTTCCAAACCCAGAAATGGAGTCTGGGGTCCGTCCACAGGGTCATGTGCTCCTCAGCCCAGCAGGGAGTTTTACATGTCCTTGCTTGCTTCCTCTTCAGTCTTGATCTTTTCAGAGCCCCTGATGCTTTGTTGTCTGAGGAGCTGATCCAAGAGCTCTGGCACCAGGAGGTGACAGTGGTTTTAGGCCTGGAGGCTGACTGAACAGGGCCCTAAGGAGCAACTGCAAGTCTCAAAATCTGGATGACAAAGTAGCCAATTAATTCCCCCAACTCTGATGTTTAGAGCGGCCAGTGTCTTAGAAATCCACCCTGCTCAGCAAGCTCCTTACATATTCAACAGGCTGTTTCTTTTTCTTTTCTTTTCTATCTTTCTTTTTCTTTTCTTTTTTTAATTGAGCCATATCCAAGGCCCCCAAGGCTTCATAAAACTCTGGGTTTTATAGCATTTCTGCTAATCATGTACATTTATTGAACTAACTCTACTGGCTGGCCATGAATGAACCCATTGCTTTCCTAGGCCCCAGTTTTTCATATGTCAGACAAGGATGTTACGTCATCTGTGGCTCTCAGACTCCCACCCCCACTGGTGTTATTTCATATATGTTTGACATGGATTTATTGTTCACATCTGCATTGTGGGGAGAAGTGGAGTAGGCGTGATATTTGTGGGTGGCACACAGGGCAGAAATGAAAACAAGCAAAGTGCCCAGAGAAACTTCTCTCTCGAGGTCGGTGGAGTCTCTGTGCTCTGAGTGCAGAGGTGTGCAGCCTGCAGTGAGTGACAAGCAGAGGTTTCAGGGACTTCCTCCCCACCCCCAATCACTACCACCCCCAACTACTATTGGTCTCCGAGCCTTAAGGTGTGCTCCAGTGTTCATGATTTTGTTTCCGGTTTTACAGATGATACCTGGTCATTGTATACAACTAGGAAAAGGTAGAAGAAGATACAAAGAAGATGTTTGTTAAGCTCACTGTTCAGATGTTTCTTGACTATGTTAACCTCCTTTCTTTGCCCACGTGCGGTGTTTCTCTGTCCATTTCCTCCTTGTAACTTGGTAGATATAAAGCCTGATTTGGGTTGTGATTAATTTTTCAATTAAATAAATATACAGCTTGTTTTTCTCTAATTGTAAATTCACAAGTGGAAGATTAGGGATTCTACACAATATCAAAGGAGAAATACAGCATATTTTCTACAACACCCTTGCAACAGAATATTAGGAATAGGTTTTCATAACAATATAAAAGTTATTGTTTCCATTAATTTTTACATTTTTAATTAAAAATTTTTTTAAAAATTTTGCTTAGGGTTTTAAAGCCTTATTAATGACATTAAATTTTAATTAGAATGTCTCTGTTTCTGAATCTGTGCTTACAATTTGCCATTTTACATTGTATTTGAATTCTTAATTTTGAATACCTTCTCTACTAGTTGGCATGTTTGTTGAGTACTGTTTTCAGGAGTGTTATGGTCAGCAGCTATGGACACACTGGTGGGGGTGTTGGCGTGTTTGTTGAGTACTGTTTTCAGGAGTGTTATGATGGTCAGCAGCTATGGTCACACTGGTGAGGGTGTTCTGAAAAGAGACTAGCTGGCTACTCCTTTTAAAATCCTTAGTGGCCTAGCTACTGGCGTGCTACTTCCACTCAGGTAGTGACACCGACCCACCCACGCTCATGCAAGAAACCCTAGAGAAATACAGTGACACATACAGAAATACGTGGAAATAGGAGGGGAACTTGTGAGAAAAGGGAAGAGGCTAAGAGAGGATAATGGGGCCAAGGGGACTTTAACCTTAGATCATTATACATATATACATACACACATAATACATACATACACACACATACACATAATACCTACATATACATACATACAAAATACATACATAGATACACACAGAATACATACGTGCCCAATACATACACACAGAATACATACATACACATACACACACATATATCCACACATACATAATATATACATATATACATATACAATACATACATATACACATGCGTAATACATGCATAGATACACACAATACATACATAATGTATACACATACACATACATGCATATACACAATACATATGTAGTACTTATATATGTACATAAGGAAATTAGGGTAATTTTATGGAAGCATATGCAGGACAGTTGGCTTTGATGACTTAGTTTTCCAGTGTTTTCTGTTATCTTTCATGAAGAGTGAAAATACCAAACAATTGCTTAATAATCTTTTTCTTTTAAACACTGCAGTGGTGGTTGCTCCCTCTTCTTTGTATTTATGCTGTGGAGTACTCTGGATCAACCGGCTCTTAGATCCTCTTTATTTACATCTTCATGCTTCTGCTTTTTTTCCTTGACAAGGTATTTTCGGCTTCCTCAAATTCAGCCTGTTACCCTTGGCTTTATTGCATTTTAAGTTTGGCTACTTGCTACTTTTTTATAGTCCTTAGACATTTCCCTTTAGTTTCTCCTGACAATGCTTTGTACAGAAAATGTCCTCCTGAAGTGGAGATGTCTGACTGCATCCCACCGTGCAATGGCAAAGCTCACCGGAGGCTGGAGGTTCAGAGTTGTGGACCAGGAATCTGTCTGCCCACGCGCCCGTAGGCTGGTGTTACTTCCAGGGAGGTGCCTCCTGGGTTTCTGGAGATACACACTCCAGAAGAGCCAGGCCTCTAGGAGTCTCCCTCATTCCACTGAGGCAAAGCAATGGTAGAGACATCTCTATCTCTCTTGAATGTCTCCCCAGATCATTCTGAGGGCAGACTTGCTATTTCTGCAGGTGCTGCTGAGGTCCTGTTTCTACCGACCAACTCTAGTGTGTTAAGAGCAGAGTGGATAAGGGTGATTTTGAAACTTAGAGTTATGGTCCACGCCGGAAAGCCCCTGATGGCATAAACCTTACCTAGAGCCAATATCATTTGCCCTTTATTAAACGGAAATGATCATTTATGGTGTGGATGAAAAAGAAAAGATAAAAAAAAAAAACCTCACCACCAAAACAAAGCAAACAAACAAACAAAAAAGCTCACCTTAATGGAAATAAGGGGTTGTAAATATTCTGGAGCCATTTAGAGTGACTGTGGGTTTGGAACACAAATTTAGATGATCTCCAACTGAATTCCATGCAGCAATGTAGAATGAGTTAAATGATGGTTTGTACAGAACAAAGTCATACATTGAGGTACATATAAAATATATTGATGGGTATGTGGTTAGAGGTGGTTACAGTAGGATCATCTCTAGGTCTCAGGTGTTAGCTAGCTAGGAGCATTTCTTGGCTTTGGGATTGCTGGAAGTAAGCTGTTTGCTGAATTAATAGTTTTCGAATGGTTTTTTTTTAATACATTAGCCAGTGGTGTTACTTCTGATACAATGGTGGGCAAGGAAAGGCTAATCAGGGAGCTGAAGGTAGTCAGGATAAGTAGTGAACCTCTGGGCCTACAGGTTTCAGTGACTCCACAGCAGGGTGTGACTCAGCAAATCAATCTTTGCCGCCACAACTTCTTTCTAGGAATTGTAGTTCACAGCAGTGTGTGAGATTTCCCTTTCTAACTCCCTTGAGGGGCAGGGCTTGGGGCCTTCTAAGATTTGCTTATTTTAATGAGATTCTGAAAGAAAACAGAACTTCAGGTATGTTTATACAACTGCCTGTTTTCAGGGAGTATTGTAGTTTTCAATGTGCCATAAATGTTCTCTGACAGCTTGTTTTAATCTTATTTTTTAAAGCCTAGTGTTTTAAGCCTGTGTTTCTTTTGCCCTCTCTAATTGAAATTAGAGCTCTCTGACACCAACTCGTGCTAGATAGACTGCATGTAGAAGTTTTAAAGGATGCTATATATACATACAGTGCATGCAAACCCAGGCATCTTCAACCTTTCCACAACCATATTCTGTGCTTGTCAGTTTAGTTAATTAATATCACACTGGTTTGTAGTTTTAGAAACATTTGGATTTTCCTACATTTTTTTTCTGTCCTGAAGGAACTAAACATGGTTAGATCAGAGCTCTCTATTTAGTAAGGCTGTTTATTAATTGGTAGAACATGACATGTATGCTATTTAATATATTAAGACAGAAGACTTGGGAATTTGTATAAAACAAACAAGCTTGATATTAAATTTTGAAAAACGACAGAAAATTTCTCACTTTGCCTGTTTTAATGTGGGTATAAAAAGACTCAAAAGAAGAAAAATAAAAACTGAATGACTTATACAATGTGTGAAAATAAAATAAATTTCATCGTAATTTTTTAAATACTATATAAGCCATTCTGTTTGTCCTTGAATCATCCTTTGTTTGAGGTCTCTGCTACTCACATTTCTGCTTGGGCTTTGTTGGTGGCACAGCAAGGACCTAGGCAGGGGTGAGTCAGGGAATACAGCGAAAGGGGCAGAGCTGTGTACCCATGAAGCGCTACTTTGTGAAGTCTGTGACCTAGGGGAACATGGTAAATACCCAAGAAAAACTAGCCAAGCTCCTGATTTTGAGCAGAAATGGGGTGAAATATGTTGGCCCTTTGTACTACTCAGAGTGCAATTTATTCCTTCCCTGAAACATTAGGGGGTGTTCAGGTTTAATGACCTGGTCTTTCTACTACGATGCAGGTGATGGACAGTTGTGTTTCAGTAGTATGTAAAACTAGCTAGAGCAGAGGTTTTCAACCTGTGGCTCACAACCCCTTTGGAAAACACCTGTCTCCAAAAGTATCTACATTACAACTCATAACAGCAGCAAAGTAAGAGTTATGAAGTGGCAATAGAAATAATTTTATGGGTGCAAGTCACCACAACATGAGGAACTGTATTAAACGGTCGCAGCATTAGGAAGGCTGAGAACCACTGCCCTAATGTCTTTAGGGACCTAACATTCATCTGTGCCAGGATTGTGGGACCCACGCAGCATACTTGTTCCTTCTGTATTAGCTCTCGTTTTTGCAAGTCTGAAGCCTACGTCCTAGAAGAAAGGGGACAAGGCATTGGTTAGTTTTTCAAACCTTTCTGAGCAGGGCACTCTTGAACTAATGTGCCCGTCATATGTGGTGGAATCTTCTCTCTGATGTGTAAAAAAATTAAAGAATTTTTTGACAGTCATATTCATCAGTCACTTTTATTATTTGCGGACTTTTATCTTACTTAAGTCTGTTTTCTTTATTTTAATGCCAAAAGATATATTCTCTAGTGTTTTCTTATAATACTTTTATAATTTTCCCTTGACCTTTGTCTTTTCCTTGTAGAATTTACTTTCGTGTATAATGCAAAGTATGAATCTAGGTTTTTTTCCTTCACTAAATGTCAGTTTTCTTAGCATCATTAAATAACAGCTGCCCATTTCTTATTGAGATAATATGCATAATGTGTCATCATAAACTATATTCTAATTTTTGACTTTACATTTTTCATTTCTTTGTGGTGTTGGAAATTTCCTTGTCAGTGGTTGAGTTCCTGCATTTCAGTTTTGGAAAAACAAGACATGCCTCTTAGCTTAAGCATTTGACACATAGCTCAGGACATGCCCTGCTGCCTAACAGTTGCTATTATGATCTTCTCATTTATTTCACTCTCTGTCAGGGAACACTGAGAGCCCCCCTCCCCCCAACTCACTTTCTTGCTCTCTCTTACACTTGCTTTCACACTCTCTCCTGCTCTTGCTCACTCCCATTCTTGCTCTCTCCCCCACCCTCTCTGGGTTAAGATCTCATTTTATCTTTTCTTTAATTAGTTTTATGGAAAAGTTTTTGGTGGTGCTGACTTTGTATCTCTGCAACTTATTGAACTCATTTCTTTGTATCTAGCTGATTTGCTTGGTCAAAGATTCTTAACCTTGGGATTGGATGGCCCTTTCACAGAGGTTACATATAAGGTATCCTGCATAGTAGATATTTGCACTATGATTCATAGCTGTAACACAATTACAGCCATGTAATTTTATGGTTGGTGGGGTTATCACCACGTGAAGAACTGATTTAAGGAGTCCCAGCATTGAGAAGGTTGAAAAGCCCTGTGCTAGGACATTTCTACTGTTTTCATCTCTCTTGTCTAAGTGCTTACTGCCTAGTAGGACCTTCAACCCATTGCTGTGGTCTGGTGGAGAAGTAATGCCAAACATGCTTACCTTGTTTCTGATTGCAGTGGATATGCTTTTTAATCCACCATGTTTAGGATTTTTAGTTAAAACTGTGAATTAGAGTTGATACTTTTAAAGGGTTTTCTATGTAGAAACAACTCTATTTTTAAATTTGTAATTTACATATAATAGTGGTACATATTTATAGGGCATAGTGTGGGTTTCAATGTAGGTATAAACTGTAGTGATTAAACTTGTGATTAAACTTGGATTTCTGGCTTATCCATTATCCTCTGCATTTCTCAATCTTTGTGATGAGAACATTTGGAATGCTGTCTTCTAAGGCCTTTTGTAACATAGCAAGTACTATATAGTGCTAAGTATAATCTCTTTTCTGTAACAGAACACTAGAGTGGATCCCTCAGTCCACCCTCCAGTCTAGCTGTGACTCTGTACTCGTCAAGCGGTGTGCTCCTTTCTCTACTTCTCCCTGGCCTCTGCTGGCCACGGCTTTGTTCTCTATTTCTCGGAGATCAGCCATTTTGGATTCCACAGGAGTGAAATCATGTGATGTTTCTCTTCCTGGGCCTGACTTACTTCATTTAATTTTTTTCTTCCCAGTTCCTCCAAGATGTCATTAATAATGGGAACCTCATTTTTCTTATCATTCAAGAATATTCCATGTATATGTATGTATGTGTATGTGTGTGTGTATATATAGTGCATTTTCTCTATTTATTTACCTGTATGGTCAAGTTTGATCTGTAGCCTGGCTGGTGTGTGTGTGTGTGTATGTGTGTGTATGCATGCATATGTGCACACACATACATGTTCACAAACATACATATATGTTCAATAGACATGCACATACTTGAGGATCTTTTTAAGCCTCTCTTTATACCCATGTTTTTTCTTCTGTTAATGTACAGGGATATATGAAAAGATTCAAATGTTTGATACTTATTCACTCCCTGGCTAGGGTATTCTTTGGTAGTAGAACTTGGCTCTCAGTTACCATGATACCCCCAAGCTAAGCATGCTGCTCCTCCTTTAGTATAATTTGTTATATGCCTTTGATCCCTCTTCCATGCTGAGATATTCATACTATATGTTCTTTACAAGGTAGAATTTCACTAAGTGAGGAACAAAAAAATGAAGTATTAGTAATGAATAAAGAGAAGGGGGCATGCTATGCACCTTTTACTCCTGAGAGTGCTATGAAATACACACATCACATTTCTAGATGAGCCTGAGATGGTGTTGACTGAGAAGCCAGTCTTCCCTTCATGCAGAAATGGAACCCCAATTGCTCTGCATGTATTAACTTTCATTAGATTGGCTACTTAGTGTGGGTATGGCATGTTGTGGTCAGTCTCCATAGCATGGGAATCATACTGTGTCCGGTATTGGGTATGGTGCTGGGGAAGCCCAGACCTTTGAGGCCTGAGAAGTGAGGATCTCTGTAGTGGCCCTCGATTGACAGTGACACCGGATGGAAAGAAGGTGTTCTACTCAGAAGATGTTGTCTTGGGACCAAGCAAGAAAAGCAACAGGAAATGTGCAATGACAGTTCTTATTTCTTCTCTCGGCAGCACTGAGGAGAAATCCTTTAGAACATTTGCAGCGTGAGCCTGGGTAAAATCAGCATGTTGAGGTTTTTTAGTTATTTATTTTTTTAAGACACATTTCAGGCTGTCATGATGTTGGCCTTCGTGATGCCTTCGCTAATTCAAATATTTGTTTGGACAGTCGTGCATTTTTGAGACTTTAAAAAGAACTGACATTTCATTTTTTAAAAAAAGAATCCTTAAAGAAGTATCAATATCTCATTTTTCACACCAAACTTTGCTAGTATATGCCCGGTGTAGTTCAGTCTTTGCAAATGTCCAATTAAACCATTTTGTGACTGTTCGAAAGATATTCCTGAGCTTGAATAGAAATCCCTTCTTTTCATTTTTTTCCTTATGTTGCTTGTAGTTATGTTGCCGTGTTAATTAAGCAGCGTCCACAATAAAGCTGGGTGATATATAGATAAAAGGGAATCAGAAGAATGTAGAAAAAAAATTACATTTAAGTCTAGGGAGATGGTTCAGTGGAAAGACTGTGTGTTGTCCAAGCATGAGTGCCTGAGGTCAGACTGTCAGTGCACATACAGAAGCTGAGAAGGGCCGCATGGGCCTGGTATTGCAGAGCTAAGAGAGGTATAACAGAGGCAGAGACCTGCAGGTCCTAAGAGATCATTGACCTGCCATCCTGGCTGAAGCAACCTACTCTAGGGAGACCTTGTCTCAAAAAATAAGGTAGGTGATAGAGTGATAAACTTGATATCTTCACAAGTGCATGCATGGGTAAACGTCTCTGTACATACGTGCGGACAACACACACACACACACACACACACACACACACACACACACACACACACACGGGATTGGGAGAGAGGAGAAGCTTTGTTTGAAATAGGTAAGGAATTGTCCAGAAAGAAAGACTTAGAAGGCAGAAGGCAGCTCTAAGACGAGAGGATCCTAGGTGAGGATGAGCGAGGGGAGCCAGGCCTTAAGAGTGTCACCTGTGGTTAGGACTAAACCTTTGATCTTGGCAGAGACTGTTTGTGGAAAAAGACAAAGAGAGAATGCTTTCTGAATATGACCCATTAGTGAGACAAGAGAATGGAACGGTACAAGGCTTAGATCCCTTTGGAACGGGCTGACATCCATAGTGATGAGAAACTGTTGGCTTGGAGGAGGCGAATCTAAACTTGTTGGATCAAGCAGGTGAAGTGAGCACAGGAACTGGAGACTAATGGGAGGGAATTAACTCCTGGATAGCCAAGAGCACAAGAAAGGGTGGTCTGAAGCTTCCAGTGTGTGAATTGTTTATGGGAAGCTGATATTTCCATCCTGGGCTGCTCGGTGTTTACTTATAACATCTTTCATTGAGATACCTGCTTTATGCTCAGGAGCTGACAGATGGGATCCAATGGGCTGATTAGGTTGCCCCAGAATCTTTGTAGCCTTCAAGCTAGGGAGCGCTCTGATTCCGATGTAGAAAGTTGACATTCAAATCAAAGCAACACCACCACCACCAACAGCAATGATGCTTTTGAATCAATGGGAAAGCTTATGCTGTAAATAAGCTGAACTCCAGAAATGTATGAGTCATAAATAAACAACAAGACACCCAGGGCTGCTCTTGTTCTTGGTGGTACAGTGTTGTTAGGGGAGGAATTGGACAGGATCGAGATGAGGAGCATTGAGTCTTACTGAACTGATTGGTGGCTGGCTTGCCTGCTTTTAGCAACCTGAGGCTCTCTGTCAAGGACACATCTCTATATGTCATTTCCATGGCCTTCACCAGGTGTGTGGTGGAAGACTACGGGGCGGGCAGAAAAAGCTGATCGAATCTCCCAATAAGAACACTTGAATTTTCTCAAGAGCAAGACAATGTCACGGAGACCGTAGTGATAGAGCAGGACTGCAGGGCATCTTCTTATGGGTACCTCTTGAGTGTTCTGGTGTCGATACTGAATGTTCAAGGGCAGAGCACAGAGCTCTCTAGAGGTGTGGACTGCTAGGAGCTATAATGGCTCATAAAAAGTTCTTAGTGACTCCAAGGCATGCTTTCAGAAACATTAAGCATCTCTCCATTTAGAAAAGTGATGTTGCAATTGTGAACAGAGGAGGGTCTGGAATGTCCCCAGTGCTTGGATCCTGTGATTGGGGAAATGGAGAATTCTGATGTCATCCTCAAAATTCTGAAGCTGGTCGTTCGTCTTCCATTTTCTTGCTTTTTCTCCTTTTAAATGAAACATGGTAAAGGCTGCCTCAAACTTACTTTGTAGATGAGGATGGCCTTGAATACCTGATCCTCCTGCCTCTGTCTTGCAAGTGCTGGGATTACAGGCATGGACCTGTAAACTGCTAAAGATAAATGGACTATGACAGAAACTTCAGGAATGCCAGGTCTAGCTCAATTATTGATCAGATAACCCAGTGCCCCCTCTTCACTCAGTGGTCTAACAGAGGGGACGAGTGCTTTATGTGGACAGATATGGTTAACTCAGTCTCTACCAAACACACACGCGCGCACACACACACACACACACACACACACACACACACACACACACACATCATGAAAAGGAAGGCATATAGAATATGAAGAAATAAGCAGATATGACTGTTAGCCAAGAGAAGTGCTCAGTAGAAGAAGACACAGGTGGCTTGGTTTCAAAGTATTGTATAGGCTTTAGAGACATTTGCTGAATATAATTAAAGATTTGATTAAAAAAATGGAGGGTAATGTGAAAAAGAATGAGGAATTACAACAGAGGTGTGAACTATTTTTGTTTGTTTGCTTGTTTGGTTTTTGTTTTTGTTTTAAACTAGGGACTGAGAAGTATGTTCTGGGACCCTTAGGATGTCAAAGACTTAAGAGGGTGAAGAAGACACCATTGAATAGGAAACTGGTTTCTGAAGCCAGTGTGGCCTCCATTACTCTCCCATACTCTCCTGGTTCTCACTGTGTCGTGTGCTCACAGCTGTTAATTGCAGAATAACAAAATGAACTTAAATAAAACAGATTAGTAAAAAGAAAATAGAGACCTGTGGACATATCCCAAGCAGGAAATATCAGAGGCCCATCTGATCCTGAGTCACTTTCTTTTCTCTGGCTAGGAAGTTGAGGTGCTGGTGACATTTGTGGTTTTGTACAATGTATGTATGCCTCAAGTGATGCTCTCTTTGTCTTCAGTCGCTGCCTTTGTTTGGAGAGATCACTCACTCAAAAGGGCAGGCACACCAGAAGAAATGTCTGAGCGCCAAGCCCAGAATAGAGATACACACCTATGGGTATTTTTAGAGTATTGTATTTTCTTTACCGTTAGGGTTTTCTTTCTTTGTCCCTTTTACATGGAAGGAAGATCAGGGTTCATAGTAAGGGCCATGTGATTTTTGCATAAGCCCATCGTCAAGGTCTCTTTTCTCAAGTTTTCTCAGAGAAGACCAATTTTTTTTCCTTCTAGTATTAAAAGTACTGTCATGTCTTTGCCAAGAAGTGTCAAAAGGTCCTTTTGGTGTCATTGAAAAGTTGAGTAAACTATTTTTTCCCTAGGCTGTATTCTATTGTTCCCTGGGAAGTCGATTTGACCTTTCTTACTTTTTTATTTATTTTTCAATTTTCTTTCATTTGAAGAGGAGTGAGCTGGTTCACACAAAATGTGACTTTACATCGTGCCTTTCAGTCAAGGACAAATAATGAGTCTGAAACAGGCCCCAAATGCCTGCTGAACTCCAGCCTTTTCTAGGAGGGGAACAGTGTGGCTTTTGTCTGAGTGATTATCCATTCTAAAATTGCTCATTGTTACCTCTGCCTCCGTGCCTTCCTGTTCAGCTCTTTCAAGTGCTATGATATCTTTTAGTGCATGGATTGCTTAGACATGGACCCAACCAGAGGAAAATGCACTTTGAAATTAGTCAGAACCTGCTTCAGAATTAGAGGCCAGTGCAGAGAGCAACTGCAGAGCCACTTGTTCAGAAACTATGTGGCATTTTAATAAGCAATGTAGTACTAAATCAAGTATGAAGTCCTTCTTTGGGACAGGTCCGTGTGAGCATAAGGCTTCTATGGCCCTGAAGCCAGCTCTGGAGTTAGGATTTTCTTAGCGTCTGGTCCGTTGTGGTATTCAGGAGCTTTCATGAAGAAACTGCTAGGTGTTCTGACATTCTACCCAGTTCTAACTGGGCCTGTTAGGGGCCCAGTTGATGTGGGAGATGCATGCCCAGGCCATAAGGCAGAAGAGTTACACACTGCACAATTCTAGGGATGGTACAACATGTTCTTGGCTTACTGTGGCTATATGCCCTGTCACCTGAGGCTATTAGCTTTTGGTAATAATACAGAATTGTTCTTGGGCAATAGTCAGTTTACAAATTCCCGTCCTCGCCCCTATTTCATTCTCTTTAGTTTATGTCCTAAAGCCTTCTGTGACTGTGTTTCACAGGCCTTGGTGTGTGTGTGTGTCTGGTGTCTGTGTGTCTGGGGGCACACTCGCGTTCACGCACTCTCTCATGTGCCCCAGTGTGCCTTATCTGTTTCTCCCTCTTTTCCTTTCCAGTCTCTAGCCTTTGTGTTCTCTCCTCTCTCCTCAGTCTCGTCTTTACGTGCTTCCAAACGCTCACCTTTGTAGATGGTCCCCCGTGGAAGCTGACATTTGAGTCTCTGTGGAATTCTCTTTCATTTTTGTCTTCTTTCCCCTGGAGTGTTTTATTTGAAACCTTCAATTACAGATGGCAAAGGGAGATTTTTAGTGACTGAAAAAGCAACCTGTCAGCAGCTGGTGCCATCTCAGTCACCCTTAAAACTCGCACCTTAAGAGGCGGTACTGTTTCTGAAGCAACAGGCATGGAATCATCTAGCCCATGACAGTGAGGGAATAGTACCATCACCAGAGGGACGGATGGAGTCCCAAACCTTCCGGATTAGCCCCCACATGGATCTTTTCTGAGCTGGAGAGGAAGTCTAAGGCATGAGATAACCGTTCCCCCTGACAGGATGTATGCTATTGGACCATCTGCTCTGAACCTGTTAGACGCCATTGTAGTTCTATAGGGTGTACCCTGCAGAACCTTGAGCAGTGTCTATAGGGTCAGAGCCAAGCTGGGGCTGGATGGGGACAGTGGTAGGAGTGGATGTTGTTGGCAAGTGCAACTCAACAGGATGCACCATTAACCTCATACACTACCCTGTCAAGCCTTCAGTAGGCTTCCTGACTCATGACAAAGGAGGAATAAAGGTCTCATTGTCTTGATTGGCAATTCAGACTGCAAAACAAAACAAAACTTTCTTCTTTCATTAAGGCCACCCTGGATGTTTATTTTAACTGAATTTTACCTGTTAAATGTTAAAAGGAAAGAAAACAATTCCTGCCATGAAAGCTTGCCTATGTGAGGTTCCTTACACTCCGGAGGAAGCAGGGTGGCCATTTGTGACTGTGACGCTGCTGTCAAACATTGAAAGTGCAAGCAGCAGTGCTTGCTTG
This sequence comes from Mastomys coucha, assembly GCF_008632895.1. Lineage (NCBI taxonomy): Eukaryota > Metazoa > Chordata > Mammalia > Rodentia > Muridae > Mastomys > Mastomys coucha. The sequence continues at coordinate 159,751,842 of NW_022196904.1, read as the reverse complement.
TCTTCCCTCTGCTGAAGGCCTGTGCACACACCAGATGACACCACACCTGTTTCAACATTGAAGCTGAACCTTCTGCAGGAGGGTCCCATGAGATTGTTTTAAGAGGTTCAATAGCCTCCATCCCCCACAGTGTAATGTTATGGTTCCAACTTCCATGTGTCTCGGGAGGGTGAATACTTGAGAGGCAGCTCTTCTGTCTTCATCACCTTTGGGAGCTCCATGTCGGTCCCTGATCTTGTCATATGCAAGGTGTTCAGTGAAAGACTTTGATGGTAACGCTGAGGGATTTATCTGAAGGCTGGGAAGGCGGTACCCTTGGTTTAATTGTGTCCAGACTGTAGACCGAATCTGAGGCCAGACTCTGCTTAGTCACACTTAACATCAATAGCTAAATTAACGTCTCAGAATAGCTCAGGAAACAGAGATTTTGATTCCATACACTAAAGGCTTATCATTCCGTAGACTAAAAGCGGGGAGTTCCAGCTGCCCTTTTCCATTCTTAGTCCAGGCTGTACATTAATGGAAGGGAGAGAGGAGCACCCCTGCGTTACCTTCTCTAGTTCCAGAATAGGAAGAGAAGAATATAGACTTTTAAAAAACAATTATTGTAGTAAGTATTTTTTAAAGCCCTTGAAGTGGTTTGAATGAAAATGGCTCCCATAGGCTCATAGAGAGAGGCACAATTTGGAAGTATGGCCTTGTTGTGGGAAGTGTGTCACTGGGGGTGGACCTTGAGGTTTCAAGTGTTCAAGCCAGGTCCTGTGTGTGTGTGTGTGTGTGTGTGTGTCTGTCTGTCTGTCTCCCTCCCTCCTTCCCTTCCTCTTTCCCTCTCTCCATCCCTCCCTCTCTCTCTCCAGCCTGAGGATACAGATGTTGAGCTCCAAGCTCCTTCTGCAGCACCCTGTCTGCCTATACATTGTCATGCTTCCTGCCATGATGATAATGGACTAAAACTCTCTGAATTGTCAGGCAGCTCCAATTAAATACTTTTCTTTCTAAGAGTGACTGTGGTTATTGTGTCACTTCACAGCAGTAGAAACATTTAGTCGGCCTTAGATATCAACATTAGGCAGATCCTTGAGAAATCCCAGAAAGAATCATTTGTGGCTCCATTGGGAAAACCTCTGTGGGGAAAAATTATTTTTTCCATCAGTATTTTGATTTTACAGAGTAGAATCTTGTAAATATTGAAAGCCTATCATGGAACAATTAGCAAGATGTAGAAAACTGTCTTTTTTTCTGGATATATCAATCACAAACACAAACCTAAAACAGCAAAAAAAAAAAATTCTTTTTTTAATGTCTTAGTTTGTGTTTCTATAATGTCCTTGCTTTCCTCTCTGTTATCTCTCTCCCTTCCTTTTCTCTTCTTTTAGTTGGGGGAAAAATCCGTTTTGTAATAACAATCTTCAGGACAGCATGGCTCTGTGGCCAGGCCTGTGACGTGAGGTCCGTCTTTGTCTCCTCTCTCCACAGATACAGCAGGCTTCATCTGTAGGTGCAGAGGGCATGAGCCATGACTTTATTGCAGAGCACATACATACCTGACTCACCAAGAGATTTATTGTTAACACTTCAATTCAGGTTATTTTCTTATCACTTGGGATCTGTTTATTTGTTTGGTGTCTTTGAAAACTTAGAACCCAGGGGATCCTCTGAAGTCACAGAAATGCGTGGAATGTACTGTTTGCAGGGTCTGATCTACTGGCCAACAGCAGTGAACTTGGAGGACAGGGTCTCTGCTCTTGTTGAGCTGGTGTGCCAGTGGGTGGAACTTCCTGGTTGGCTCCCAGGGACCCTTGGGACTGAGCAAGCTGCTCGCGTCCTCCTCATCCAGAGCATCTTCTTTAAAGGCAGCAGACCTTCTGACGGTTTAAGTTCAACCGTGTTTTCTCTTTGTTCCTTTTGCTCATGCAAATAGTGCAAGTCTGATTGTTCTTAGAGAGACTGGAGGGTAAAGTGTGCTCTTGAAGGATCTCCTGGAGGAACTTGACTTTTGCATTGACCTTAGAGAAAGTACTTGGAGGCTTTTATTTGATGAACAAAACAGAAGAAAATAGCATCAAAGCCTGCAGCAAACTTACCTCAAGACCTTTCGTAACCCTCTTTTATCTTTACCTCGGGAACAAAAACAAACCAGTCTGTGTGGCCAAGGGAAGACAAAGCTTGAAATGCACATTGAGATCCCAGCAGATGGTCAAGGAGATCATTAATTCATTCCGTGGACTTGGGCTGTGTTCGTTTCCCCTCTTGGGTCTTTAGAGCCAGTTGCCATCCATATTGTTTTCTTGTATGAGAAAAGAAAAGGAATTCGGAGAGAACTCTTCTCACCCGCTCTTTTTAGCCTTTTATGGCATAAAGGGGTTTATCCAGTAAAGAAAGATTTGTGGGTGCCCGTGGAAGCTAACAGGGTACTTCTGTCCTAGGGGAGCGAAGGGAAGTAAAGTGGACGGTTAACAACTAAACAAGTGGGAAGTAATTTTAAAGTTTGTGTTATTATCGCATGCACGGGTGTTTGTGTGCCACAGCACATGTGTGGAGGTTGTAGGCTAGCTTGCATAGCAAAAGCTTTACCCATGAAGCCGTCTCCTTGGTGCACAGAAGTAATTCTGGGGACTCTGAAGTGTTAGGAAAAGAATTAAGTCACAGTGAGGGTAGAGGAGTGGTGCAGGTCAGCAGGAGGCAGCTGTGGGCATGGGTGACCTACGCTTCTAAAGTCTTGCGAATGTAGATGATTCCAAGCACCCGTTGCTTGTTCCTACACTGGCCTTCATGCTGTTTAATGTTAGTTAGTAATTTAACAGGAAGCCTGGAGTGAATAATGCTAATCCCAGCACTTGGGAGGAGGAGACAAGAGGGTCAGGAGTTCAGAGTCAGCCTTGGCTTCGTAGTGAGTTCATGACCAGCCTTGGCTACATGGGACCTTGTTCCATGAAGTCAACAAAGTGAAACAAAGGCAAACAAGCAATAAGAACAACACGAAAGGCCAGGCAGTGGTGGCGCACGCCTTTAATCCCAGCACTTGGGAGGCAGAGGAAGGCGGATTTCTGAGTTCGAGGCCAGCCTGGTCTATAGAGTAAGTTCCAGGACAGCCAGGGCTATACAGAGAAACCCTGTCTCGAAAAAAAACAAAAGCAAAACCAAAAAAGAACAACACAAAAGTAGTTTGAAGATGTAGCTGCAGCTGTGGAAGACACTTTGGCAGGTTCTTACTCAGTTAAATACAAAATACAGTGTAACCCACAATTCTTCCCTTGTTATATGCATAAAGAATGAAAATCTACTGTTCAAATGCAAAGTGGAACATGCACATAAAGTGGCACACTATGCACAAGAGCCTCCCAAAAACTGGAAATGGCTTAGATGTTTATTGATAGGTGAGTGAGTAAACATAGTGGTGTATCTACACAATGAGCAATTACTCAGCTATGAAATGGTGAGATGTTCCAATACATGCTGCAGTGTAGACGAACCACCAAATCACTTTTAGAAAAGAAGTTAGATGCACAAGGACACATCATTTAACTTTGTTGATATTTCCAGAATACCCAAACCCACGTGGACAGAAAACACATCAGAAGTTGGCAAGAGATTGAGTGGGGAAAGGGACTGACTCTGGCTCTGGGGTTTCCTGTCAGGGCAGAAAAAACACTGGAGAGGCAGAGAGTAGAGGAGGTTATAAAGAAGTATGAATACATTTTGTGGTTTAATTAAAATGTATTTCTCTCATTAAGATGGCAAGTGCTATATTTGTTTTACTACAAACAGAACATTAATAAACCCAAGGATGCGTTTGTGGGAGTTTGAATGAGAATGCCCACCCCCAGCCCCCAGGCTCACATGTTTTGAACACTTGCTCTCTAGTTGGTGGCAATGTTTGGAAGGATCTGGAAGTATGGCCTTTCTGCAGGAGGTGTACCACCAGTGGCAGGTTGGAGGTTTCAGAAGCCTATGTCATTGGGATCCCCAGTTAACTCTCTCTGCTTCACTGTGGTGTCTCACGGTGTGAGCTCTCAGCTACTGCTCCAGTGCCAGGCCTGCCTGCCCGCTGCCATGCTTCCAAACATGATGGTCATGGAATGTAACCATCTGAGGCTGTAACCCCCCAATAAATTCCTTCTTTTATAAATTGCCTTGGTCAGGATGTCTTATAATAGCAATAAAAAAGTAAGAAAGATAATGTTTGACACTGTTCCATGCTGAAACATTTGTCCATAGATTTATGAGGTCTGATTTGTTCCTTTATTTCAGGGTCCATGAGGAAGTGACAAGTGAAGTATTTGTCACTTACATAAACCCACATCTTCTGAAAGGGGGGCTCAATTCAATTAGTTATAAATACACGGGATGCATTTTATACATGAATCTCCCCAACCTACACCTGAACTTTGGGACAGATCTGGCCTCTTTTTTTTGAGGAGTATTTCAACTTTCTAGAGATGAGCAGAATTCTCACTTGGGAGCTTATTGCCTCTGCCTGGTGTCATGGTGGAAGAGGGAGGCAGCAGGGTAGGAGCAGGTGTGGGAGGGGGACGAGTCAAGATCACCAGCCATGGACCTCAGCAGGAGTGAGGGTGTTTACACGGGAGAGGGAGAGTCCGAAGACTCGCTGGGTGTGATTGTGGATGAAAGCAGCCCAGAAGCAGGAGTGAGGCAGTGGCCAGACCTCACCTGCTACTAACTTGCTTCTTTCTTGTGTTCCGAGGATGTTCCGCCCTGCCCCTCTACCCCCAGATTTAAAAAATTTGTTCCCACAATAAATCCAAGTGAAAATGACTCCTTTCGACCAAATGTTACAGTCTTAGCTACTATAGTCATGTGACATTTCTTAGATGATTTTGGTGAGGCTCCCAACTGCTTTTCTTAGGATGGGAGAAACATTGTGCGGGCTAGAAAACTTATCGGTGACATAGGAAGAATTTTCAGACCTCTTGTAGGAATGATCTGAGCCCTCTAGTCTTTAAAAGCTCTGAAGCGGTGTGCTCTTGGTGTCTTGGGTGTTGCGATGTAGGACAGCGTTAGCTCGGTCTCTGTGCTGCTGCTCTCAGCTCGCCTGAACTGTACACTAATTGGAAGGAGAAGCATGCGTAAGCCTGTTTGGGGAGAGGTATGTTTTCATATATTTAGGTTGGTATATAAAATGTTCTATCAGACTTAGAAAATATTGAGACTGACAATTTCCAATGGTCCAGAGTGTTCCACAACTTGTAAGTAGTAAGCCCTCTTCCCCTTTCTCGCCTTTCTCATTTCCCTTAGCCATCTTTGGCTATTACCCTCCACATTAGAAATGAACATTACTATGGCTTTCTGATGGCATGTTTAAATTTCTTGATAAGTACCCAAGCGAGAAAAGAGGAGCCGGTTCCTTCTGTTTGGATCCCGTCACCAACTTTTATTTGTACCCAGTTTCTCTTGGGACAAGAGTGTGGTTCTCAGCCTGTGGATCACAACTATTTTGGGGTGGGGGGAGTCACATATCATTTGCATATCAGATATTTACATTGTGATTCAGAACAATAGCAAAATTACAGTTATGAAGTAGCAACAAAAGAATTCTTTCTTTGGGGTCCCTACTGCATGAGGAACTGTATTCGAAAGTTTGCAGCATCTGGAAGGTGGGGAACTTCTGGAGAAGGAGAGCTTCCGGCGTCCCAGGAGATGATCTGTGGATGCCTTCGATAAGTGCCCCGGCACATTCACCTCTATAGTAGTTACTTACCTAAGCTCCTTCCCTTACCAGCAGTGTACCGTTCTTCACCTGGAAGAAATAAATCTCTGTGGTTCACCAAACTTTCCATTCCCTTGTAGGACACAGGCCTGGGCTGCAGGTTTTGCATGTCTCATGCAAGTGTGAAAGTTATACTTTTTAATGTCTTCTTACATGAATCCAGGCTCTGAGATCAGTAAGTAGTGCAGGTGCCCAGACTGGTAAAGGTGGAGCAGGTGATTTTCAGTGGCCTCTGGTATTTTAAGATGGAGTGAAGGGAATGCCAACTATTCAGACCAGACAAGACAAGTATGTAAAAAGTGCAGACCCCTAACAGCACAGCTTGTTTTGTGGAGAGACAGATAATTCTCAGGAAGAGGCAGTCCTTAGAGGATTCCTAGGCAGGAAGCTCATTCATGTATTTACATAAGCATGCTGGAGGTGGGGCTAGATGCGTTAAAGAGAAAGACAGGAAGGAATTACAGGGTGAACAGGTTGAGCACGGGGCATTGCATCAGGATCCCTGGGCTGTGGACTTTGGTGACATCATAGCCTTTAAGAGCCTGATGAGCACAAGTACTGGAGTCAGAATGGACCCAGATTTATAGAAGAAGGTCATCGGTGACCCCTAGTGTACTAGTCTTTTGTCCCTTAGTGGCCATATTGTAGGGAGAGAGTGGGGATGCTACGTAGGTGGTCAGGACAGTGTGTGGCCAGGGGTTATTTACTATGTGGATATTGTGGCAAACAGCCACACTTCAGGGAAATCTCTGTATCTTAGGCTTCTGGGCACTTGCTGTCAAAAAGGAACCTAGCTTAATGTTCTGGTAGTTGTTGGTGGTAGTGGCTTGAGTTAGAAGTGTGTTTATTTTTTAAACGATTTGCTTGTATGCGGCCTTGCTGAGACCGCCACAGTGCTCACGTGAACCCTTATCTTGCTAGATTTCCTGTGGTCTGAATGCCTGAGTGAATGTCCAGTGAGTATTTTAGCCTACTGGTTAATTTAGAAGTCAAAGGGATGTTGAGCGCTGTCTTACTCCGTCTGGGTGGCCATTTTGAAGTGAGAGCATGCAGTGATTCCACCTCCAGCCAGAGATGGTTGCTAGGAACTGTGCACTTCCCATCTTCGGCAAAGGGTAAAATGTCAGACGTAACAGGAGGGTGGGTAGAGAGATGTCTGTGCAGAGGGTTTTATGGGCGCACAGGCCAGGCTTCCTAGTGGGTGGCTAGGAAGGCAGCAATTTAGAGGAGTAACATTACTGAAGAATGTGTAGTCTGTAAAGGGACTCAGACTGTGGTCTTAAAAGATGCTCAAGACACTTTTGTGTTTTCGCCTCATCAGGTCATTGCCTCTAGAGCAATTTAGAGCAATTTAAAAATAAGCACACAGTTAACTACCATAATGTGGTAAAGCAAGCTGTTTCTGACTGTACATGCAAACTTTTTCTCTGTTTAGAGCATAACTTACATTATATACATACTGAGCTGTGACATGACTGTGTAGTGGCCCCATATAATATCAGTATCTAAGGTGGGTTGTTCAAATAGATGAGCAGGGTGGTAAGTTTTCAGTGCTCACATGATCCAGCTCACAGCTAGATACATAGCTTTAACTATTCTACTAAATATGTTTTCTTCTCTTGATCTTCGTGAACACCATTGTGAACTAAAAAAAAAACCTGTGTTCTCCATGGTTGATTTCAATGTGAATTATGTTTAACTCTAGCTTTTCCATCATGAGGTTTGCTGGAGGGTCACCGTGGGGTCTGGTTTCTGGTATTATTTCCTCCTCTTGTTCAGGGGTTAGATGAGTTTAGCATGAACCTTCACATTTCTAGTGAGTGGGCAGAACAGTGCTTTAATTTGGGTCTCATTGACCATGGTTTACATTGGGGAACACTGTGAGGCCCATCGCTTCACTGTGGATTTGAGTTTTATCCACATGTCGCCAAGAGATTCTTAGAGAAGTTGGTACTGGAGAGCAAGGCCTCTAAGGGCTTTACCAGGTTAGACACTGGTTGGGGCAAGGTAGGGATGTAATATGTAACGACTCCTGCATTAGCTGGATTGTAGAGCTGGCAATGGACTCAGTATCTGGCCCTACCTCTCTCTGGGGGAATGCTAGAAAGACCAGAACTGTATCCTACACAGCTGTCTCCTTAGGCAGACCTTGGAAGTCTCCTCTGGACAGAGGAGCTGGTGAAGAGGAGAAGAACACCTTTACTCTCCCAAAGGGTTCATCTTACAGAAGTTCATTGGCCTTGTCTATGTTGTCCAGAGTGACTTCTCCACACAACTAATGGTTACATAGAAAGGTCAGGAATGCTGGCCTGGTCTCATTGGGACACATGGGTTCAAGAGTCACGTCAAGTGGCACACCAGGTCCACTGGCTCTTTCTGGGTATCGTCAACTCTATTAAGATTTCCCTCCCTGGATCTAAATTAGATCCCTGATAGCAGAGTCTGTGGATAAGTCACTTCTATGTTCCCAGGTCACCGCATGGTGTCCAGGTTGTCACGGGCATAGTCCACAGATATCTGTGAAATAAAATGATAAGCAAATGAGCAAGCTGGAGGGCTCTTTAGGTGTAGGTTTCAAATCCGGTTTTAATTGGATTAAAGTAACAGGGCTTTGAGACAACTAAAATGACGAGACCAGGACTGGAATATAAAATAAGCATAATATAAAAAACATAGACTCTTAAAATTTAAAAGGACCTCAAAGGAATACCCAAGCCAATGTCTTGTGTTAAAGCCTCCACTCTCCTGTAATTTTCCCATTAGTGGCAGTTGGGACTTTGGACACCTGCCAAGACCTATTCTCTTTTCATAGTGAGCTAAAATATCCTGTGTAGCTTTCATCTCTAATTTTGTCTCATGGAGATACCTAGATGAATTACTGTCTTTTTTTTTTTTTATTTACTTCAAGAAGAATTTTTCCATAGCTCAGTCTGTTTGCCAGGTAAAAGGACACAGCCCCTTCATCAGCTCCCTGTGTGTTGTACTGACCTGCTACCTGAACTGTATATAGTGCAGCCAATGCATGGCCCTTCAGTGCATCACTAGAAGTGAGTGAAATCCAGGTGTGGCCTAGAGTAGAAAGGGCTCATGATGTAGATGTCACTCTAAAACCACGTGCACATTAAAGGCAATTTATCTCCCTAACCTATCCAGACCTGAGCTCGTTTTTTCTGCTGATGAAATGATACTTTCCTCTGCTACCACTGAAACCATGGATCTCTAACATAGTTACTTATTTGGATCCAAGACTATGGATTATAACAAGTTGTAGTCCCTCCTTCCTAGTGGGTAGCAATACTGTAAGAGAACCAGGAAAATGTGTTATTGGTGTCCGTATTTTGCTACAGTGCTATGATCGTGCTTAAGTGCAGATAGGTGCTTAAGCTGATCTGGCCAATTCTGAGTATAATTTGCTGCTTCCTAGTGATTGCATTTTCTATTCCTGGCTACCCAGAAACAGCCTAATAAACCACTTATGATGTCTCCCAAGATCCCCCAAAGTGACCTTTTAGAATCGGCTCCTTCACGTGAACAGCTGAATGACATTTGCCAGTCCCCTGTCTTTTGGCATATCTTCATTTTCCCGTGACTTCTCCAAGGCTGCCTGACAGGGCCAGAGCATCAGTGTTTGCTGTAGTAAGGACTTACAACGTCTCTGGTTATGATTCTGGGGCTATATTTAATTTCACCTTAAACCTATTGTCTGATTTTTTTCCAGGCCTTGGCTGATGGGGCCAGATCTTATTTTCCCCCTAAGTTTTTATACAGTCTGTATAAAAATTTTTTTTGTAGCACAAATTCTAAAATATTTATCTTTCTGCAGTTTTCGAGCTATGTGAACAGCACAGAGCCCTGGCTGTGTGTGTTTGAGATCTCGCATAAACAGTAAGCTTTACTTTAAGGATGTAAATGGAAATAATGACCCCTCCCAAGTAATACCCCGAAAAGGAAATAAACAAACAAAAAAACCCATCAAGAAAACCCATCTTGTAAACACAGAACTGAGTTAAGAATCATGATGACTTAGAGCGACAGCCTCTGAGGTAGTTTGGGGTCATCTGGCCATTGCTGTAATCAGGGGCAATTCAAGGGCTGCCCCTGCTCCAGGTAAGCCGCTCTGTTCTTCCACTTGCAGCGTGTAGACGTTTTCCTGCCTGGGAATGTACTTAAACTTTTGGTGATGTTATCCAAAGCTAATCTTAGACCAGGGAGACAGAGACTGGAAGATCCCTGGGGGCTTGCTAGCAGCTGCTGGACCTGGGAGAGCTATACTTGTGTTTTCCAGAACTACAAGTGAACTTCATCTCCTTCTCGTCTCTAAATAAGACAGTTCTCCTGTTTGTGTGACTTGGTCCCATTATCCTGAATAACACCTGTGTCAGTTCCCAGTAGATCAAAGATGACTGAAAGCCAGGTCTTGAAGTTTTTTTTTTGTTTTGTTTTGGTTTTTTTTTTTTTCAGGCTCCATTCACAAGTTAAAAAATGCTCAGAATTTTAGAAGGCTCTGTTGGGAAAAAGCTGAGTCATATAAATAAACTTCAGCCCTCAAAAACACACCTTCATCCCCATCTAACTCAAAGTGAGGCATTGTATAGGTATAGCTTTGTGGGCCTGTCCACTTTACTTACAATGATGTGTAACAACAGACCCCTCTTCTAGCTCTTCTGCACGGAGCACTGGGTCTGTGGGTTAGTTCAGAGTAGCCGCATTTGAATGCCATCTGGGAAACCAAGCCTCAAACCAAAACTGCTCCCTACATCTCGCTTCAACCTCCCACTTAGTGCTTGCAAAAGAAAGTGCACCAAGAGCCCTGTGTGTCTAACCTGTTCTCCCACTGCAGAACTAAAACCAGCCCCCCCCCCCCAACATTCTACAGTTCATACCTTTTAAAACATTAATTTTGACAGAACTACCTCTGGCCTCATTCCAGAGATGTGAAGTTTTACTGAAAGTGATTGGAAAGAAAGGAACAAATGGGTGTTTAAAAGGATTAAAATGCAGAGTTAAATTGAGACCTTGAGTGGGGTTGTGGGAAGGGATGGAGGCTGGAAAGCCCGAGAGTGTAGAGAGTAGTGGCTGATAGCATTGTGGCTCTGTCGCTGGGGGAGAGAAGCCATTTGGTATGCTCAATAGAAGAATGGCCGTTTCTTTTAATATTCCCCAAATTGCTGCTCTTGGGGTTCCCAGTGCCCTTGCCCTGTACTTTTCTTCTTTCAAGCTAATGGTTTGGCATCCTGGCACATAACAGCATTCTGTGTAAATACACCGTACATTCAAGTCTTTGCTCCAACTCAATGTAATTCCTTTTAGAAAATAATATTTTAAAGGAGCACAGCATTAATTCAGGAAAGCCCTGGCTGTTCTTATTGTCACCAGAATCATACATTGTTTTCCACAGAATACTGCCATTTGTTTATATTTCCCCACAGTTTTTGTTTGGGGGAGTTTTGTTTTGTTCTAGCAGCAGCTGAAGTGATTTTGAGTGTTTGCAGCATGATGTTAATTAACCAAATGTTGCAACCTGGGACTCGGGAACACCTGGGCTGACTCAAACTGCTTAGAATCTCTGTGGAAAACGTCAGAACAGTGGAAGGGAGGAACTCGAGGTGAAACTGTACAGGAAAGTTTTTTTTTTCCTTATAATCCCTACCAATTTTCTAAGCTGAGTAAAAACAGACAAGACATTGCCATATTCCCAAGGTGCAATCTATTCTTAGCAACAGAAGGCTGTCCTGTGTATGCACAGGTTAACCCAGAGGTGTCCCAGACTGTTTCAGTGAAGGTAGGTTTGATTAATGTCTGTTTGGGTGACTTTTGCCCTTAATCTCCACTTGTTTTGCATACTTGGACTTGATCATTTGAAAAAAACACACACACACACACACACAGATATTTGCAAAGGCTGCTGGCCATAGGAATTACTCTGCCCCAGTGATGCCATATTTGAGAAGGAAATGAAGCCCCTTTTTGTTACTAGCTGAGCAGAGGCCTGGCCACCCCACAGGGAGCCATGCAGAAGGGGCTCACTCAGGTGCACTGCAGTGGCCTTGTGCAACAGGCCTGTCCTTTTACACCGCATCCAAGATGTGGACTGAGATTAGTGGAATTTTGCAAAGCAGAAACACTGACACGCTAAGAGCTCTTGATCTAGGGCTTACCCTGCGCCCTTGAGGATGTTCGGCCATTTTCCATGGGCCTACCCACCAAGGTTCTACATCACTTTCCGCTTTCACCTTCTGAACAGCTAGTGTTCTTATGTACTACCAAAAACCTCTTAAAGGAATGGCCCCTAGTTACGAACTCTTTCCTAAATATAGCAGCAGATTCTTAACTGCTTTGAGTGTCCCAGTGAGACATTAGATTACATACAGACTTTTTCTTTCAAGAAATCACTAAAAGGCTCTGAAATACTTATCTTTTTAGTTGATTGAAGAGTATATTTGAAATTCATAAAAATCTTCTAATCATTACACATGAAAATAATCACCTGGGAAGAGTTAAAATCCTGATGACCTGAATAGACCTATTTCAACTCAATAAAATATTTCAGGGGCCTGGAGAGATGGCTCAGAGGTTAAAAGTGCCTCTCATGCATACCTGAGCTCAGTGTCCAGCATCCATATCAGGTGGCTCACAGATGCTGCTAACTCTAGCCTCTTGGGAATCCAACACGTATGGCTTCTGCAGACCCATAGCTGTATGCCTGTATATCCCCTCCACATACACATAATTAAAATTAATTTAATGGATTGGGTATCCAAAAAGCTTCCTGAGCTGTGAGTCTGGGATGAGTCTCCATGCTTTGCATCTCTCACAAGTTCTTAGTTGGTGCTGATGCTGTGAGACTAGGAAACAGGCTTGAGAATCCCCGTGATGAACAGGTTATCTCTTGCCAGAGGACAGGGATGTCCTCTGTAGTTATTTCAGACGTAACCCCTTCCCCCCCAGCATCCACTCTGAAATTGAAGCTCTTCATCCCTTTTCCATCTTCCCATAGTATCTTCTTTTCTCATGTTTTCTAACTTAGTTCCATTAACAACACTCTTGGTTATCATCTGCCTAGAAAGTGCTGAGAAATGTTCAGAATTTCTGTCTATGGCTTTCTCATTGTTCACAACTATCTTTGCCAAATCTGATTTTCTTCCTTCACTACTGTTAAAGATTTAGGAAAAGATTTTTCTTGTCGCATTGATGAGGTGCCCTTATTTGGTTACATGCCACCAGGGGCTATTCAATTCTCATGTCAGGATCGTGTTGTATAAGACCTTCTTACTGAAATGGGCTTTGGGAAGTAATTTGGCAGTTTTCAACAACAGTTTTCTTTTTGTTGTTGTTTTAATCTTGAATTACACACAGATTTAGTAGTATTTTGGTTTTTGCTGCTGCGAGTTTTTCAAGAGGTACAGTGATTCATATTTTTAAAGTTATTGGAACATAGTTGTCAGGACTTAGAAATTTGCATGTCATTGAAGACCAAGACTCTGACTAGTGTCCCTATTTAAAATCACTATCCAGCAATAAAGGAATGATTAATGGCCAAACCAATTACTTAAGTTCCAAGACTACTTGAGGGTGCTATCCTGCAGGATGCCCAGCGGGTTCATTTTGATACTTGGTCTCAGGTTCTCTCTTCTTAGAGTCAGTTGAGGAAGGTCTGTCTCTTAGTCGTTTTCACATTTAGACAGTCCAGTTTGAGTTTCTATGATGAAGAAGTACTGGCCTTGGACTTGGCACGTATCCTTTGCTTCACTGAGCCTCCATTTCACCCTGTGATGAATCCAAAGTGACACATCGGTTCCACTGACTCCTATCCCGAGCATCCTGGCTTAACCTGTGCCCATATTGGCATTGCACTGTGTCTTAGTCAGGGTTTCTATTCCTGCACAAACATGACCAAGAAGCAAGTTGGGGAGGAAAGGGTTTATTCAGCTTACTTCCACATGGCTGTTGACCACCAGAGGAAGTCAGGACTGGAACTCAAGCAGGTCAGGAAGCAGGAGCTGATGCAGAGGCCATGGAGAGATGTTTCTTACTGGCTTGCTTCTCCTGGCTTGCTCAGCCTGCTCTCTTATAGAACCCAAGACCTCCAGCCCAGGGATGGCACCACCCACAAGGAGCCCCTACCCCCTTGATCACTAATTGAGAAAATGCTCCACAGCTGGATCTCATGGAGGCACTTCCCCAACTGAAGCTCCCTTCTCTGTGATAACTCCAGCCTGTGTCAAGTTGACACACAAAACTAGCCAGTACACACTGCAACTGTGACAGTCATTGAAAAACACCCAGAATCGCTCAGAAACTTTTTCATATCCTCAGAAGAGTCTATGATATTAATCATGTTGTTTTATATACCCACCTCATCTTTGCAGAAGTGGGGAGATAAGCAAGCGTTGGTTTCTTCCAGGGCTGCTCTCCTCTGCCTGTAGCATGTGTGTCCTGAAGGCCTGTGAAAGAGAGACTAGTGCTTAGATGCCAGTGGAGAAGACCCCTTGGCTTTTCCTGGCTGTCCTTCTGTGGCTGAATAGCAGCAACACTGGGCAGGTAGGGGACGCATGGATTTCTTTCTTCAGTAAGGTCCTTTGAAGTTGCTCCTCAGAAAGAATTTGAATGCACGAAGAGCCTCATTAATACATATGAACCTCAAAAGGACAGCTGGTGGCCTGCTACATTTCAGATTAAATCAATAGCATGTTAACTGTCTCAGCTGTAGAAGGGTGCTCCATCTTACCCCCCCTCCCCCGAAAGGATAAAGCCATGTCTGGTTTCTGAACCTTTTCATTGTTCCATTTCATGTAAAGGATGGATGATTGCTGGTGTGGTAAGGTTGGCCAGCCACATCCAGTGTCTCACAGCGAGAGAGGACATGGGATGGCTTCCCACACAGTTCTTCAGCCGTCAGAATTAGGCTAGCATGGTGATCAGAGACAAAGAAAAGCAATTGATCGGTTGTGGGGGAGCCTAGTGTGTTACTGCTTTGATATGTCTCTGGGCAGGGACATCTGTATGCATGGTGCTTAATGTGCTTAAAGGCTAAATCTGTACATTAAGAAATCAGGAATAAGCTGCAGAAATGTAAACTATGAAACGCAATGAACAAAAGCAGATGGGAGAGTTAAATGTACCACCTATGTTATGACCAAAGCTCCTTCATCCTGTGTGAGATATTAGCAGATATTATAGAATGGTTTTCATGCTGACCCCTAAAATTAAAACAAATAAAGAAACCAAACATTAAAAGGACATGCTCTAGAATTGTTTTTCCCTTGTAATCAGGCTAACACAACTTGTAGAGACCAGGGAAAACATGTTGGATTTCACACTTAGTCTCGCAGAAGTCAGTCCTTAGAGCTGTTATCTAAAGAACTACAAGTTGGGAGTGCGTTGGCTTATGGTTCCAGAGTGGCCTTTATCATCTGGATGACAGTTTTTCCAATTTAATTAACGATTTATTCAGTCGTAAAACTACAGTGACTCATGTAATTAAAGGCTTCCTTCTGTGTCAACAGAGGCTTTTTGGAGCTTGGTAACAAGTTGGACAACTTCTCTGCTGCTTTTCAAAAGAAGTAGTCAATCAGTGGGTAATATTTTTAGAATTTCAAAACTGGAATATGGCTGGCCGCTAATCATCTGAAAAAACCCTCTTGATTAATTACAATGAATGCATGCAAAAGTGACAACATTTTCTTGGGCCTCATTGAACTTTTAGCAGGTGGTCTCCTCCAAGCAAGGTGAATAGGATGGGGAAGGGCTACCTCTCTGTCTTCATTAATATGCTCCTTAAAACAACAAAATCCCCTAACTTCTGAGCTCACAAAACTGACTGAGGTTATCTTGCAAATGTTTTGCCTATTGAAGTGATTAAAAACTTTTTTTTTTTGTTTTATCTTGCTAGAATTTGAGTCTTTGTTTAACATGGGCAGCTGAAAGGTGTATTCTTCAGGAAGACACCGAAGTGGAGTTTCTCCACTGCTATCATAATAATAGCATAATAATGCTTCATATTAAATGTATGGTGTGTTTACAAAACCATTCACATATTTCATGAGCATAGGCAAAGTAGAGAAATGTTGATAGAGATGCCAGCTCATTAGGTGACGACAAGCTCAATCTGAAATTTGACATGGAGAATTTCAGAATTCAAATGAGTTTATGCTGACATTACCAATTTCCCTGTTCTCAAGGCGGTCACCATAGAATTCAGAGGTCACAGATGAAATGCCCTTAGCTTCTCCTTTCAGAGACAGGAAGGCTCAAGTAGGGTTCAGGCAGCTGGGGAACAGCAGAGCCATGTGACTTAGTACTTGTGTTGTGGGATAGTCCTAACTAATGTATCTGAGAAACAAGTGGCATTTTATGCCGAGAGAATCCTCCAGCTCAAACAGCTGGCATTTAATCTTCATGACACCCTTACAAGATTGAGGTTTTTTTGAGGCACATACCTCCTATCATGTTTGTGGTTGCAAATTTAGAAATGACAGATTCCAGCTTTAAGCCCTGGGCTGTGTTGTTGGGACTCTGTGGTCTGTCCTGTGGTAACCTCTCTACTTGATCCAGTCTTGGGGAAATGGAAGTCATGATGTTGTTTATGATAACTCTGTAGTGCAAGCTTGTGTCATTTTATTTGGTTATCAAATGCCGGGTGAGGAGGGTTAGGCATTCCCAGTTTAGAAGGGAGCAAGCAGGCTTGGCATAGTGCACACCCCACACACACACATCCCCCCTCGACACACAAAATCAAGTCACGTTATAAAGTCACAGGGCAAGCCATAGTGACTAGGACACTCTCTGTCTTCGCTCTGCCTTCCTTTTTACCACAGCTGCAGGGTAGAGGTAGGGAGCTGAGTCGGAGTAAGAATTCAGCGCTTGCTATTTGCTACACGTCTCATCCCCAGCCCTCCTTCTGGGTTTCATTTCACTGAAGTTTACTAGCTGCACTCAGTGTAAGGAGACCAGAGGGAACTGCCCTCAGGGATGTGCCCCCTCAGGGATGTACCCCCTCAGGGATGTGCCCCCAAGACGTGAGCTTTTTCCTTTTTCTTTTCTGAGCTCTTCACAGTTTTTCTTCACCTCCTGCCCCAAAGAACAACTACTAAAAACTCTGTTGGTGATGGGTTTGGGAGCATCAAGAAAAAAGATGCTCTGAAGACGGCTCCACTAACCAGGCACCCATTTAGAGTTTGTACCTCCGCTTAAGACTTCAGATCTATCAAGTGGGGCTCGCCGTCCCTCCTCCAGCACACAGAGTTTCAGGGAGAAAACTGCTTTCTTGTCTCAGATCATCTTTAGCTATTGATAGAAACCGGAACCAATTTGGTCAACGTTCTCCACTTCTTTCCCAGTAGGAATCTTGCTTTCGATTCAAGTTGTCAATCATTTCTCAAAAACCTCCTCTTTATTTATACATCTGTTTATTTATAGCCCATCTTGTTGCACAGAAGTTGAGGTAAAAGAAAGGAAACATAAAATAGTAAAAATACAAGTAAAAATAAAAAATAAAGATTGGAGAAGAAAGAACTTAGAAGAGGGCAAGGCCCAGGAGGAGAAAAGAGATTTGATTTTTAGTGTCTTAGCTAGGGAGCAAAACAAAAACCGCAGAAGCAAGTGCACACTGTTGTCAGTTCTGGATTTTTGCTGATGAGTAAGAAGAAACAAGCCTTCCAACACTAAAAGAAAATTCTTCCATGGGTCTCTTTTCAGATGGTAATTCTTGTGAAAAGCGTATAGGTATTGCAATTGTAAGATGACCTTGGGTCTGTCTACCCAGCAGGGAATCAGGCAAATTAATACTTATAGAATGCAATAAATGTAGCTCAAGGACAAGCCTAAGCAGGAGAGTAGGGGAAAGTAACGTTCATTCTGACAGAGACAACTGGGTAGGCAGCAAGAAGGCAGATCCAGCAGGAAGGTGTTATCCTAGTGGGTCTCTAGAAAGGGTAGACTCTGACTAGAGAGCGGAGAGATAAGCCTTCAGTGTCAAAGAATGGATGGTCAAGAGTGTGGGCTTGTGCTTGGGGTGCTGCAGACACATGTAGGAGAATGCAAGACAAGGGGGAGTGTAAAACTCCTTTTGGGAAACTGTGTGGTGTCTGCAGGAGGCCTATTCTCTGGCCCGTGTCTAGGGAAACTTATTCTGATACTAGGTAAAGGATACGGACAAGAGGGAAGAGGCTAGATGGAAGACACATGTAGGGTACTGTTGTGCTAGCAAGAAAATGAAAACAGAAAGTTGAATAAAGCAGAATAAAGAGAGCAAAGGAGAGTCTCTGTATGCTGGAATTAAAACCACGTAGCCACCTAGCCAGATGTGGAAATAAGTAAGGGTACAAGCAAGAGGTGACAAAGTTAGACAAACAAGAACTCTGGGATACAGTAAAGTTGTCACATACTTGGGTACAGAGCTTCTGGGACCTTGTAGCTTTGCTAAGGTATAATCCACCAGTGAAGAATGGTAATGTTAGCATGGCTTGTCTTCTCAGAAGCACTGGAGTTAGTGTTTTCTTGTATGAGATTCTAATGAGGATTAGGAAGAGTGTACACGTAAGTGTCATGGTGCCTGCACAGGTCATAAGAGGGACTTCTGTCCCCTGGAGCTGGAGTTGCAGGTGCTTGTGAACTACTCTCTGGCTGGAAACACAACTTGGGTTTTCTGGAAGAATAGCAAGCATTCAAGTGGTGTGCCATCTCCTCAGCCTTTGGAGGCCATTTCTGTTCCTGGTGCTCTTGAACCAATCGAGCAACTAGTCCTTTTTATAATTTGTCTCATCTGCAGTCTGTGGATCTCTCAGAATATATTCAGAACTCGCCTTGCCTGGCGTACTTTACCCACAGCGCAGGTGACGTTCAGTACTACTCTGCTGGTACTAGAGTTCATGAAAGAAGCCTTCCCACAATCATGCTTTGGCCACTGTCACCACTCCGTCAAGGGAGGACAGAGTGTGGGAGACCTCGTGGCCTGTGGGGTTCTGAAGACCCAATTCCATAGCCTATGGTGCATGAGATTACACGGGTCAACTGTTCAGCTAAGAAGGAGCGAGACTGTGGCTTAAGGAAAACCAAATAGGAAGTTCCTGGGCAGGCAGGCCAGTCTAGTGTCATGCAGCTTCCCGAACTGTTTCCTGATGACTTGGAAATGTGACAGTTTGCAAAGGCAGCAGTAAATTGATAACTGGGAGAAGCACTGATGTGGCTCTGGGAATCCCCGAGGACAGACACCAGGAAGGTAGGGACCCTGAAGGGTCAGTGAGTTATTACAACATCCCTAATTATCATCTGCTACGGACCGGGATTTTCATTGGGAAATTCTCTCTCTAATTAACTTGGCTCTTCTCTGGACAGCTCATAGGTCTGCGCTAATTCTGGAAACAGTGGAAAGATAGACCGATGATAACTCTCTTTTAATTGAAATTATATTAATTAGTTTGTGAAAGCCTGTTCTTAATTATAGTACCAAATTTTCCTGCTTCTAAGCTGTTTTCTGGTGGTATGATGCCTGACAGAATTAATAAAGTTTGTTTGGGGGGGTGTTGATATATTCCATTTTATTTCAGCTCTATGGTTTAATTTGAACCTAGCTATGTAGGCAGGATTCACCACTTCAGGACTCCTGCATCCCTTGCCTTTCATCATCTGGAATATAGATGAGTCCTCCTGCTGTCATGGACATGTACTTCACTCTGCAGCAGCAGCATTTCTTCCAACAATTAAGTAGTGTTTTATTGATTGTTCCATTTTGCTTTTCAACAATTATTCCTATTCATTTTTGATATATTCATACTGCAAGAGGAATTCCTGACATGAAATCA
The DNA here is from genome assembly GCF_008632895.1 of Mastomys coucha. NCBI lineage: Eukaryota > Metazoa > Chordata > Mammalia > Rodentia > Muridae > Mastomys > Mastomys coucha. The sequence goes on along the minus strand of NW_022196904.1, from coordinate 159,732,312 downwards.
TTTTAGAGTCCACAGTTCAGTAGTATCTAGTTTACAGATCTGTAGTGTCCAGTTTATTAAAAAAAAAAAAAAATGGGCAATCATTTCCTGGGGGAAGTTTGAAAACATGTCTGTCACCTCTTAAGAAACCCACATAGAACCTTTGCTTTCTTTCATCCCTCAGTCCCACACAGCCACTGCTCAGGTTTGTGCCTATGAACTTGCTTGCTTTGAATATTTCATAAAAATGTCATCAAAGATATACAACTTTGGGGGCCGTGGCTCTTATACTTAGCATAGTTCTTAAAGTTCACCCATGGTAGAGTATCTATTGATATTTTAATTACTTTTTATAGATGAATAATATCCTATTGGGTAGTATGTCAATGACATTCCTGGAGATCCGTAAATGAAATGTTTACTTAATCCAGAAGGTTCCAACAGACCACAGAAAGACTATACCAGCTCAGTTTAGCAAATAAATTATCATATTTAGGTTACTTAAAAAATATGGGGCTGGGTGGTAGCAGCACACGCCTTTAATCCCAGCACTTGGGAGGCAGAAGCAGGCGGATTTCTGTGTTCCAAGCCAGCCTGGTCTACAGAGTGAGTTCCGGGACAGCTGGGGCTATACAGAGAAACCCTGTCTCGAAAAACCAAATATATATATATATATATATATATATATATATATATATATATATATATATATGTACACACATACATACATACATACATACATATATACATACATACATACATATGTAATTCAGGGGAAGCTGGACTGGAAAAAACCCACCTCCACTCATGCTAGGGATTGTAGCATAATGAGTGGTTGTGCGAAAGGCCATGATGATTAGAGTCCCAAGGAAGGGCATGGGAGTTCTTCTCCCTCAAGGACTAGCAGTAGCCCCACATCTGTCACTATCCTCACTATTTGCTGTATCATTCTGTCCATTTCATCCCTTTGACTGTGAGCCAAGGTCTTTTCTAGGTGACCCAGTGCTTCAGGATGGGGAGGTCATGTGAGTGCATTGGTGTAACACATGTTGATTACTCATTCTCTGGTTGTTTCCAGTGGTTGTTTCCTGTTGTAGATAGTGCTTCTGTGGTCAAATATATGGAGTACAAATCTTACGCGCCACATTTCTGGGACTGGAATTGCTGGGTCATGCTGTTTTCATTTTCTGAGGTACGGCCAGGGATTTCCCGTGGTGACAGCTACATACTGTGTTCCCATTGCCTTTTGTCAAAGCATGTGATGCAGTTTCTTCACACTCATGGCAGTGCTTGCTGTTTTTCATGTGTGTGCATGTGCACAAACACGCGTGTATAACCATTCTTGTGTGAGTGATGTGGTTTTCACTGTGGGGTTACATTTTCTAATGACTGATGACGTGGGAATCTCTATGAGCACTTTCCAGGTGGCATTATTACATGATACTTGTAAAACTACAATGGAATGGACGGATGGGGTGACAAGATCTTTTAAGAGTTTCATTTCTAATAGTGTGTGGGTGGGTGTGGGTGGGTGATAGTGAGTGCATGTGACAGAGGTTGCTGTGCAGTGGTTCAGTTCTTTCCCTTTACTTTGTATGTCTCAGGAATCATGGGGCATGCACTTTGACTCGCTGGCCCAGCATTGTAATTCAGAGGACAGTTAATTGGGCAGAGCTTCTGTGGCTTGATTTTTCATATCTCCCAAGGATTTCACAGACAGTTTAAAGAAGGAGAAGGTGAGTATCAAAAAGGTTAAAGACTTCCTTTGGAAGAAATTAGCAGTTGGTATTTTAGCTTTGGGCAGTGGAAATTATTAAATCTGCACTTTGTTTTTACAAAATGCACTTTGTCTTGTATCTTATCATGGTGTCCCTCTCTTAGTCAGGTGTCATATGACAGGTCACACAGAGTGAGTCCTGCTGCCTTTGCTCTTCAGTGTTTGCGTAAGGGAACAGAAAGAGAAGAGAGCTTTTAGCCAAGGCTGCCATCTTCCAGTAATTTGCCAAAAGAGAAGGGTGGGAGGACCTGGTGCATGGTCTCTAGAGCTTTTAGGTAACATGGAGTCTTTCCTGTAGTCACATGCATGCAGTCGTAGAGGAAGAGCGAGCTATATTGTAGACATCAAGGGAATGGGTGCTGTTCAGAAAGGAATGCCCTATGAATGTTACCATGGCAAAGCTGGAAGAGTCTAGAGTGTCACTCAGTGGGCTGTTAGAATTGTTACAAACAAGCAAGTTAAAGGTAAGATTCTTGCCAAGAGAATTACTCAGTGTGTTAAGCATATTAAGCGCACTCAGAGCTGAGTCGCTTCCTGAAATAGGTGAAGGAAAATGATCAGAAGAGAAGGAAAGCCAAGGAAGGAGGCACATGGGTTCAGCTGAAGTGCAGCCTGCTCTTGTCAGAGAAGCAGGCTTTGTGTGAACCGACAGAGAGTAGCCTGAGCTGCTGGTGTCCATCCCCTATGAATCCCTAGCTTAACAGATGCACAAAATGAAATAAAAGATCTAGACACGGGAGCAGGCAGAGAGAAGCAAAAGCAGCCTTGGCTGTGCCTGACACTAGTGCCTTTGCTTTTTTGAGAATGACTGTCCCTTTGACTTAGGTCACCCACTTCACTATCCTACACTTCCATGCATGTTCGATACAGATACATTATTAAACTGGTAAAATCAGCTCTGGTTCAAAAGCAGGTGCTGGTATTGACGTTCCAGAGAGAAGGTGGCAGGACCTGGCCGTGGAGGGTTGCGTGGGTGGATTCTTTCCCTACCCAAGTCAAATACTGGGCTGCTTTGAGAGACTTCCATGAGGTTTATGCTCACAGTTTACAGTATGTTTTGGATATACACTGCTATTCTTCAATAAATATCCCAGTGAAAAAAGGAAAAGAGAACATCGTGCTTCCATCTCAGTACCTTATATGGGCTCAGTTTTAGTGTAAAAGCTGCTTGACATAAGAAGATGGGGGAAGCTTTGATCTTGATAAGTGGAGAAGGCGGCAAACAGGGAACTGATATTCGCTGAGCATCTTTTAAGGAAGTTTGTATAATTGGGCTTGGTCTTCATAGCAGTCCTGTGTAATGATGTGTTATCTCTATCTTGGAGACAGAGAAACTGAGGCTAAAAAGCCTAAAATATGTAAGGTTCATAGCCCCAGGTATAATGGGGTCAGAAAATGCCCCCCCTCCAGTCCTCTGTGGTACTACTGGGTGTTTCTGTTACCCAGCTGACATTCAATGGCTATTTGTTAAATGGTGCATGAGTTAATTAGTGGAGGCAGCGAGCCTTGCTGTTGCTCTGGCAGCTCTAAGTTGTGCTGTTTTTGCCTGGCTTGTCTTTGTAGATGTGGCCATTGAAGCAGAGGTGACAGGACCCTCATCTGCTGGGTTTCCCTTTCCTAGATGCTCTGAGCAGGTCTCCGGTTGGACAAGGCCTTGGGATCGTAAGAGCTCCTGACAGATTGACGGCCTGTTAGCCTGACTGTGCCTCTCCTGTGAGGTTCCGCAAGGCTGTTCTCATTTAGAGCAGAGCGTCTGAATGCCTCCCTGGCTGAAAACTGGCAGGAATAATGGTCTGCTTTGGAGGCTGGGTTGAACAGGATTCTAGTGAGCTGTCAAGTGTGATGGCTGAAATGATTTCAGTCTGAGCTTATCAGACTGCTGGGGATGGAGCACACGCGCACACTGCACGCTATTTATGGCATTCACACTCCTGCAGCTTGGAACAAAATATAGCATGTCCTAGGCTCAGATTTAAATTAGAATATTCTGGTGTGTATGCACAGATTAACTGAACAATGGATTCCAGGGACAAGAAGATTCTCAAACCTAGATAAAAGAATGATTATGTCTAATTTTACAATGCATTTTGAAAAATGTTTCAATCCCCAAGGGAACGGATTGTCCCTTACCAAGAGGCCTGTGAAGGGCATTGTAGTGTATCCAATTGTGAAGGATCTTAGTGAAACTCTTGCCATAAAGGAACCACTGTGGAATTACACTGTTGTTGGGTTATATTAATTTCCTCTGTGTGTGTGTGTGTGTGTGTGTGTGTGTGTGTGTGTCTTAAACACTTGTTTGGAAAGATCTTTCAGAATTCTGGAATCATTTTTGGGGGATTTGGAAATAACAAAGGGTTATTCAATTAAGTAGACAGTAAAATGTATTTTGAAAGTGCTATAGAAAGGGGGTGGAACTAGCAGTGTCTGTCCAAAGGTTTGGCTTATGTTTATTGTTAGTACATGGGGCAGGCTTGAAATATGATGGATATGGGTTCTTGAGCATTTCTTTCCTGTGTGTGTGTGTGTGTGTGTGTGTGTGTGTGTGTGTGTTTCCGTCCACTAATTCTGAGAGCTCATAGATCACAGAGTCAGATAGACCCATGCTTGAATCTAGGCCTAGTTCCTCCCAGCTGTATAACATTTAATCTCTGTCTTTCATGAAAGAGTAACAAGACTTATCTTGAAGAGAGTGTATAAGGATTAATTGAGATGATGTTCATTAGTGCCTGGTCACCAGATGATGTATCTATCACTCACCTCCTTTTCCTCTGGTATCTTGCACAGGAGAAAAAAATCCACATTGGTACAGGAGCTTTAACACATACTTTGAAAGAGATTGTAGAACAATTTGGCCTTTATAAATAGTCTTGGCCTAGGGAGATGGATGGCTCAGTGGTTAAAACATTTTCTGTACAAAGACAAGGACTGGAGCTCAGACTCCTCAGATCCCACACAAATGCTGGGTGGGTGTGGCAGGTCAACTATACTTCCAGCCTCCTAGGCTGAGACTGGATCCTGAAGGCAAGCAAGTAGGCGGTGCCTGTTGTGAGTCACTGCCTCCAAGATAAGGCAGAGAGCCATGGGAGATGAGTCCTGAAATGAAATTTGGGCCTCTACAGTCATACAGGTACCCCTGAACACAGCCATGTACCCCCATGATACGAATAGTGAAAACACACACACACACACACACACACACACACACACAGACACACCAAAATAACAAAAATGTTTAATAGAATTAAAAATAGATGTTGCAGTAACTCTACTTGAAGGCTTCTAGGCTTTGAAGTGTATTATTCACTACAAAACAACTCATTATTATACTTGAAACATCTTATGTAGTTAAATTTTTTTTTACATTTTTCTCTCACTTATGTATACATACTTATATATGATACATCCATTTCTCCTTTTGGTATATCTCATTTTTTTTTTTTTTTTTTTTTTTTTTTTTTTTTTTTTTTTTGGTGAATGGAAGACACTAGGGAAATTTAAAGCATACAGTTGTTTTAATTCTTTTATTTGCTTTGGGTCTTTATGAGTGACTTGGGATCTAGTTCAGTGTTACAGTACTTTTGTGTTGAGGGCCTAGGTTCGATTTCCAGCACTGTAAACAAACAAACAAACAAAAACCCCAAAATACCATAGACATTTTCCTAATCTTAAAAAAAAATTTTACAATTAATAAAGACTCATGACTATGTCTAGCTAAATATATGGACCATGAGCAATTCTGATATCTATAGACTTTGATTGCCCACCCATCCATTAACTCCTCTGTTCTTTGAGTAAATGTTTATGGAGCCTAGATTGATGCCTATTCTGCTTAAGTGCTGTGCCCCAATGATGGAGAGTGTGGGTGCAACTCTGTGATGAAGCTACGTGGGCTGGGGGTGGGCAGGAGTCAAAGGTAAACACCTAGAGATCACAACATGAGATGTATTGTTTCTAAGATAAATCAGGTGCCAGGGAATAATCTAATCAGGGAAGACTTGGACAGTTGAGCCAGTCTGGAAAGGGGGAATAAACATTAAGCAGATCTGGCCTCTACTGTCTAATCCTAGCCCCTGTTTTTGCAAGCTTGATTATGTCGAGGTCTGGTGGCAATCCTGGTAGTAGACTTCCTCCACATGCTCCCTGTAATCAGGGGCATCCTGACCATAGCGCAACATTGAGCTCCCCACCAGCTCAGCTTTGCTGAATGTTAGAAGAAACAAGACACAGCAGTTTCCGGGGCTACATTTGCTTCTAATGGTTTAAGTAGTGGCCGCATCCAACGGCCCTGTCTGTGTGTTCTACCCTTGTTGGGCAGCGAGGTCATGCAGCTGAGTCAAGAATAAAAGTGGGTTCCTACAGGCATGCAAAGGGGGAGGGGGGAAGAAAAGAAAAGAAAATTAATTAATTCTATCCACACAGTCATTATCATGACCTTCATGTTGATTCTTCATGTGATGACAGCCATATTTGCAGCTTGTACAGCCGGGATACTAATTGGAATGGAAACGGCATTTTTGATAAATTTCCTTTTTAGAGAAGGTTTATTTAATTCACTTTATGGTCTCAGTCTGAACACCTGGAGACAGGCTGGGGTTTTCACAGGCTGGGGGGTTTGACTGGATCATAGAGAATAGCACCCACAGTCATCACTTTGGGGAAAATTAACGTTCACTGAGTAAGCAGTCCTGTACAGTGATGCTTCTCCAACCATCTGCAGAAGAGGCCCAGTCATTTTTCTTTTAATATTTTAATCCACTGTAAGTGAAACCTGACCCTACTCTACAGGACTGAACATGTTGTCTGTGTTTGACGGCACCGACTCTGGCTCGCCCCTGATTCTGGGGTCGAGTCTCCCAGTAGCAAGGCTGTCAAAGTGTGACCTTCTGAATAGAAGCAGCTTCTGCCCATGCTGGCTTTTGGTCTCGGCCCAGGTAGGTTCAGTTACAGGAAGCTCCTGGAACCTGTTCTGGCATTTCCAGGGCTAATGGCCCTGTGTCCCCTGGGGCCGAGGACCTAACCCCTGACCCTTGGAGCACAGTATTGTTGACTTCTTTATTTCAATGACTATGATATAGAAATAGGAAATTTCAAGGCCAGTTTGCCTTTAGCTTTCAGAAACAATTGCCACCTAACAGGGACCCATGTGACCTAACATGTTCTTAATACAAAGGATTTAGAGAAGTCTAAGACTTACTTGTTTTTTTTTTTTGTTTGTTTGTTTGTTTTTGTTTTTTTACCCGAGCCTTACATTTTAGGGCAGTGTTTGTATGTTAGGGTTAAATATCAAACAATTCCTTGGTGACACTTTTAAGGATCTATGGGGGTCACTAACAGGTCACTGCCAATTCTGAACCCAGAATTTCTTTGGAATACAAATAAAACAGAACTATTGAGAGAAAAAAATTCTGAATGCTTACACTGTTGTGACACCCTCTTGTTTCCTAATAGGACTGGAAAGAGATTTTGGTTTTGAGTACTAGGAACTTAGAATCAGAAATAAATAGTGCAGTAGCCCAAACTCTGCAACACTAAGAAAGATTGGCCGTTTTCAACAGTATTTAAAAAAAAAAAAAAGTTACCAGGAGAGTTCAATATACAAATTGTTTCATAAGCCCACATACGTAGTTTTTAATTTACTAATATATCATCTGTATATAATGGGATATACTTTTTTAAGAGCAAATTCATACATTCCACAGCTGTGTCCACTCATGAGGTCATTGCCGCAAGCAGGATCAGAAAACATATTCATTGCTTCCAGAAGTTTCCTGACCTCTTTGTGATTCATTCTTCTCTCAGACCCTGGTGCCAAGAATCCATCATCACAGCCCATTACTTTGCATATTTTAGAGTTTCAGGTAAATGGCATCATACCATATAGCCTGGGACATGTGTGATAAACTTCCTTACCGTGAGACCCATGCGCTGGTCGTCTGTGTCAGGAGCCATCCCTTGATGTGCCTGAGTTGTAGGTACTTCATTCTGTGGAGTTCGTTTCTCTTCTATTCTGAGACACCAGTTCAGGCATTTGACTACTGTGAAAATTTATATAAGTCTAAGCACACGTAGTTATTTGTATTCTCCTGGGCAATGTCAAGGAAGGAGGTGATGAGGTTACATGGAAGGTGTGTGTTTCACATTTCAGGGAGTTTGAATGAGGCAGTTTTGCTAACATTAGACACTAGTACATGTCCATTGGAAAGTTTTCTTCCTCAGGAATGAAGCCTAGTTGTGCTTGTGTGTGTGCATGTGTGGGGCGTGCACATGTCTTTACACAGACCTTTACACTATAGGGTGAATTTCAGAGGAAATCTTATGTGAGTTGATTCTCTCCTTCCACCATGCATGTTCCAGGGATTAAACTCAGGATTTAGCTTGCTGGTGGGCACTCGTACCCACCAGCTGTCTTGATGACGGTGGTCTAGGGAGGCATTTTAATGAAACTGAGATGAGGATAAGGTGCCTCAGAGAAAAATTAACCTGACCTGGTATTCAGTAACTTTTCTTTGTGATTGTATACATACATCCCTACATTTTGGCAATAGGGTGTACCAGAGTACCTGCTTTGAGAGTTTTCAATTTTAGATGCACAGTGTTCCAGGTAAACTGAAATTCTCTGAATTGTTTCATGAATTGCTCAGGCTAAGTTCAACTGGTTGCATGCTTAGTTTGGGGGAAAAGTCAGCAAAAACCAAAACCCAGGCTCTTCTTAGAGCTCTCTCAAGGACACTGTACAGGCCCTGGGGACTATTGTTAGGACTATTATTAGTGTGGTAATGGCCTCATTTTACTCAATGCAGTGCCCCATTATATTTATTCTCTTAATTGAAAAAAGATCCTACCAGTGTTGAACTGTTAAACGGGAAATTCAAATAGGGTTTAATAATAGATGCTTGCATTTGTAAATCTCTCTCTCTCTCTCTCTCTCTCTCTCTCTCTCTCTCT